>NW_006408723.1:5679115-5694428 GCF_000296735.1 Chrysochloris asiatica
TGACATCTTTGCTCTTCAATACTTTAAAAAGGTTTTGTGCATCAGATTTGTCTAATGTAATACATTGCTTGATTTCTTGACTGCTGCTTCCATGCATGTTGATAGTTGATCCAAGAAGAATGAAGTCCTTGACAACTTCAATATTTTCTCCATGATAAGTATGTTTATTGGTCCAGCAGCGAGGATTTTTGTTTTCTTTACATTGAGATGTGATCCATAGCGAAGGCTGTGCTCTTTGATCTTCATCAGTAAATGTTTTAAGTCCTCTTCACTTTCAGCAAGCAAGGTTGTATCATCTGCATATCACAGGTTGTTAATGAGTCTTACCCCAATCCTGATGCCACGTTTTTCTTCATAGAACCCAGCTTCTTGGATTATTTTCTCAACATACAGTTTGGATAAGTATGGTGAAAGAATACAACCTTGTAGCAAACCTTTCTTAATTTTGAACCATTCAGTGTTCCCATGTTCTGTTTGAACAACTGCCTCATAGTCCAGGTACAGATTCCTCATGAGAATAATTAAGTGTTCTGGAACACTAATACTTTGCAATGTTGTCCATAGCTTGTCATGATCCACACAATTGAAAGCTTTTGCATAGTCAATAAATCACAGGTAAACATCTTTCTGATATTCTCTGCTTTCAGCCAAGATTAAGGACCACTACTGTAAAAGACTAAGAAAAAGAATCCATACTAAAGAGGGAGGGGAATTCTTTGCTGGTTACCAGAATGTAGGCGGTAGGGTGGTAGGAGGGATGGGAAGGTGTAGTACAGGTTAGGGAATAGACAGGATAGTTTGGGTGCTATGCAGGGGGGCAATATATAAAGTGGGTAGGGGAATGGAAGAATAAGGCAGATGGGCTAAGTGGGACACAGGTAAATATAGATGCATGCACAACCTTGGAACAACGGAGCTCTGGAGTACAGGGTTTGAGGGATGGTTGGAATGGGAAAAATGGGGGAAACAATGTTAAGATGCTTGGTTGTCTTTTGAATATTGGTTTCCCTTGTATACCATTATAAAATAGACACATGAGGGGGAGAGAAAAGAACAGCCAGAAATAACACCATAGAAAGCTTATAAGTCCATCTTCTGCATATTACTGATTGGAATACCTAAAACGGGGCTACAATGTGCCCAGTGTAGAAGGCTTCCTGTGGTGCCTCTGCATTACATAAGACCATAGGTGGAATCCTGAACAGCATCCAGAATGTTCTAAGGTGGGAAATTTCTACTTGAAAGGGCAAACAGATCAGCCTGGAGTGGCTAGAAAAACAGAAGATACTTCTTGAAAGAAAGACTGACAGGAAAAATACAAAACAATAACAGCAGTCCAACTGACTACTACAAGAACAAGAACATGCAAGTTGCTCGCCTAGGAGACATCAAGGCAAGTGTTCAGGTCCCCTCAGGGCAATCCCCTTCCAAGACTTAGAGTCAGTGGGAATACACAAGCAGATATGCACTCTGACTGTTGACGTCATTGGTCACCGATAAAGGGAAGTGAGGGAAAAACAGCAATGAATCTGTGAGCTAAGCCCTACCACTTTCAATAGACTCCTGTGAACCCAGATTGGCTAGCAGTGAAACAAGACCTGGGAACTCCTGAGCCCAGAGTCAGTGACATAGCAACAGAGGACTGTAGTGGAGAGTGAAGTGTCTAGCTGAGAAGAAGAGAGGGCATATGCACAAGAATACCCACACTTGCAGATAATACTCACTTGACCTAGCTTCAATGTCTGGATGATCAGAACTTGACTAGAAGAAGAAAGAAAAGGAAAAAAATGAGCAATCTGATACAATTTGATGAACTTGATCTATACCTATGGGTGCAGTAGCTCAAAAGAGGGAATAAATCTTTACAATGAGGGTCATTCCCATCCCCTTGATACACAGGGTATACAGAAATGGGCAACTTGGATATTGGCTACCCAAAATGGGCGGCGGGGGGAATGGGGGGCTACAAAGGCAAGAAATGACTGGCTTACAAGGTTCAAGATGGAGCCTAGATCCAGAGGGCATAGAGGAAGATAGATTCTCCAATGACTAGTATCCAATCTGGGTGAGGCTGATAACAGGAGATGGGGATAGCATTCATGTGGGACAATAGTGAATAATTGCTATCTTGACTGACTGAGGATTGGAAATGTAAAAGTAGATGTTTTGTAGCAAAAGGAGGGGAATGATTGACTTTGCAGTTCAGGAGCAGAGGTCCCTGGGACCATCAAGGGAGAAAAGCAGAGTGTGGGACCCTACCAAGAGAAACAGTGACACCAGAGATGGAGGCAGAGTCAATGACTTGGAGAAATTGAGCTGCTAGAGACTCTAGACTCAGAGTGGGAGAGGGGCTGTGTGCTGATGACCAGGGGGCAGGCTTATGGAGTATACCATTTGGTTGGTTGATTATGCATGGAGGGGATTGTAACCATGGCAATGAAATGATATATGATAGGATGAATGGAAAGCTAATGTTTGCCCATATAAACTATCACATAATTCACAATAAAACATTTTAAAAGGAGAGAGAGAGAGAACACTTCCGTTGCAGCAGTCTGACGATCAGCAAAGATAAAGACGGAAGCATCCCTTTTACATTCTTTTATTTTTCTCTGTCTACCTACCTCAACTCTGGGAACAAGAGGGCATATCTGAATGAGTAGATACCCCCAGGGAAGGTTCTGTTCTGTACACGGAAGGATCTGCACAGTGAGGATCACTGAGCACAGAATTGAAGAAGGGGGATGCGTCAATAGAAAGAACTTGCTATGGGAATGTCTTCCAAAGTGGGTCTGGCCAGCCCTGGGCTACTTCTCACTAAGACAAACACCTGAATGGACTTGAGGGGAGGTGGAGTGGATGGGAAGGAGAAAAATACCCAAAACAATACATTGCATTACATCATAAGGCACCATGGGAACATATTGAAATTTCTCCGGTGGCTTTTAAGGTACTAAAGTCTTACTGGTATTTTGCTGCAGGTTTTGTTGATGATTTTTTACTTTAGCATCTAGTCTGGTTTTTTTGTTCTCCCCTAATCTTGGCAGAGGGACTCTTCTTCTTCATGCCTTACCCAACAAGAGAGAACAATTGTGTCCATACAGCCAAGCTACAATTGCACCCTGTAAAACCCCACCATCTAGACAAGAGCCATTATCAGCTGCTATACCCCAGAGCAGTGTAAATAATCAACACCTGCTAAAAACACTTAATTAAACAGTAAGAGAAATGAAAAGAAAAGACCACTTCCAGATCACATCTAACAGAAGGCAATTGGAGAGAGCTTAAGAATACACCAACATGCATTCATCTAATTTGCCAATACAACCACACCACAATGCGTAAAAGCAACAGAAAATTTATGCTCATGTGCAGAAACAAGACAGAGGAGCACAAACAAATGAGCAAGAGGTAGATCTAGAGTTTGTGTTGGAAGAAATGTAGGCTTTGGAATTATCCAATAAGGAATTCAGGAGAATGATATGGAGGTACATCCAAACATTCTAAAGAAAGGTCAAAGAAAATAAGGAAGAAATCAGAAGAGTGCTACAGGAACAATCAAATAAAATAGACATAGCATTAGAGACGATACAAGCCAATGAGCTCCAAGGAATGTTGGGGCATGCTAGAAGTTAAAGAGACAACAGAAAGAACATAACTATGGTGATGCTGTGAATTAAGGCTTCAAGCCTCTAGATCTGTGGGACAATAAATTTCTGTTCTTTAAAACTGTGTGATACGGTGGTTTTGCTTAATATATGCCTTATTTAATAAATAAATCTTGAGAAACTTATATAACATCTCTAAGCATCATTTTTCTAATCTTGAGACTGGCAAAAACAAAAATAAATAAACCATCCTTCACAGGTACTTGGAAAAACAAAATGAGATAATTCACATAAAGCAATTCAAGTTCTTGACACATAATTAAAGTGTTCCATAAATAATAATTAATTATATTTTATAATTGGCTATTTCTTATCTTCCTTTAATAGTGCCTTAAATATCGAAACTGTTAAAAAATATTTGTCTATGATAATTAAGATAAGGTATAGTCCTTTATTGTTGCACAACAAGTTCCTATAAATTTAATGGCTTCGAACAACCTCATAGTAATGTAGGTCAGAAGTCCAGGTGATTATTAGGATCTCAGAAGGTCAAAATCAAGATATTGACTTGGTTGGGCTCTTATATGGAGGCTTTGAGGAAGAATTTATTTCTAAGTTTATTCAGGTTGATGGTAGAACCCACATCTTTGTAGTCTGTCAACCAGAGTCTACGCTCATCTCTGACAGCTGTTTCCATTGCTTGTTTTATCACCCTTCCATCTTCAAAGCCAACAATGATGCATCAAGTGATTCTTACATCTGGACTCTCTCAAACTTCCTCTACTCTACCAGCCAGTGAAAGCTCTTCATGTAAAGGGCTTCTGTGATTAGGTTAGGTTAACCCAGATAATCTCCCTAATACGACCTCATTAGTAGTTTTAATTACATCTGCAAAATTTATTTGCCATGTCATGTAACAACATGACAGTAACACCAAGGGAACTGATACAATGAGGACCAGCTTAAAATCTGTCTCCCACAGTTCAGTATCTGGTCCCCATGAGTCAATTCTTCCCACATACAAAATACATTTGCCCTTCCCAATGTTCCCATTGATTCTCATCCTATTACCACATCAGTCCAAAGCCCAAAATCTCATAACCTAAATCATCTACGTGGATAAGGCTTCTGGAGTATAGCTTATTTTGTATTGTTTCTGGGATATGAGTTCAATCTATATATGGACCTATGAAACCAAATGAACAAGTTATTTGCCCCTAACACCCCAACATAAAATGGTTGGAAGGTCTTAGCAATTACTGACATTCCAATAAAAAAAAAAAGAGAGAGAAATGGGAGTTCAAAGGAGTCACCTGTCTAAAGCAATTTTGAAATTCAGTCAAAGTCCAGTAGGTTCAAGGCCTAAAAGTGTTCATCCATTGCTCTGGGATTTCATCTGTATGCCAAGACCCTTGTTCTTCCTTCTGCATTATCTTCCCTTTTACACAACATTGCACATATTTTTAGCTTGCTTCATGCTAGTAGAATTTTGGAGGTCTGACAGTCTGATTTCATTTTCTCTCATCTCTGTGTCTTTCCATCAAAGTAGGCAGTATTCCTGCTAATAAAATGATTTCAAAAATCTTGTGGGTCTTGAATGGATTTTCCCCTATTTTCACTCCATTAAACAAAAGTCACACTCTCAAATATTTTGCCAAATTATGTCTTCTTTACCTTTGGCTTTTGATGATAAACTAAAAAAACAATGTTCTTGGACTATATAGAAGCCCTCTGGTTTGACTTGGAAAGTCTGTGAAGTACATTTTAATCCCTTTTAAAAAATGTTTTCCTGTGGTTGAATTATCTAGGCTTCCATTCTTTCTGAAGTTTCAGCAAAGAGTTGTACAGTCACATGCACTTGTGCTGTTCTCTGCTGTCAAGTTGGTTCCAATTGATAGCAACCTTGTATAGGGTTCCCAAGGCTTTAAATCTTTGTGAAAGTAGAAAGCTTCATCTTTCTCCAGTGAGCCATGCAGCCACTCCAACCATAAACCTTGTGGCTCACAGTCCAGATTCAGTCATACACTCAGTCTTTATGCCATGCTTTCAACATTTATGTCTAACTTTTAGTCTGAATAGGATGAATAGGATGAGACATAACAAAAGTATCAAACCCTAGTTCCTTTTCCTTAACAGGTTTTTTTCCCCTCAATTTATCTCTCCCCTCACATTTTAGTATAAACAGCAAGAAAACAAAACAAAACAGGATGCACATTCAACACATTGCTTATAAATCTCTTCAGTCATATATCCAGATTCATCACTTGTGAGTTCTCCTTTCCACATAATTGTAGAGCATAATTTCACTAAGCTTTCTGCAACTATCTAGCAAGTATCTCTCTTCATAACATGTTCCTTATTTCTTCTGTGCCCCACTAGTAACATCTTTAAGGTCCATATGCCTTAGTTAATTAATGCTATTAACTAACACAAGAGTATGGTTCTAAAGGAAAGAAATTTATTTCCTCAAAGGTCTGTAGACTAAGAGTAAATCAGAGTCTTGGCTGTGTTGATTTTTTTGTGTGTGAGCCTTTCTCCTAGTTTTAGTGTCTACTGAAAATCCTTGCCATTCCTTCATGCTTTATAACATCTCTTTTTCCTCCTGTGTTTCTTCTTTTTTCTGCTCTTTTATAGCTCATAAGTGGCTAGGTTTAGGAATCATACTACTTGGGTATAACCTAACTTACAAAGAAAACCCTTGTTTCCAAACAGGATTATATTTATAAGTACAGAAGTTATGATTTTAACACAGATTTGGGGAAAAAATTTCAATCCATAACACCAGGATTTCTATTAATAATCTGTTCCACAGTGATATAGACTTTCTCTAAGACTATTCAGGACTTCTCTATAATGTTTCTTACTTCCTTCTGAGCCTTTACTGACAGAGTCTTTATTGTCCATATTTTATAAACCCTTCAATTCATAAACTTCACTTAGTGGGCCCATATCAAGAAATTTAGAATGATCCAATGTTATATTTTTTTCATCTTGATGTCATATTCCTAAAATTCATTCCTATTTATATTTCTCAGCTTTTGGTCAATATAAAATTTTAAAACCATGAAGTCATATTGCTATATATTGCAATTCTTCATGGGTCATACTTTCTACCTTACCTTTGGGGTCTGCTAGGATGAGACTGTAATTATAGATCTAGAAACAAATGTGATGAAAATAAGCAGTGCCGACAGGGCAACTAGAATCGTGGTGTAATGTGTCAATATAAGCATTGGTCAGTGGTTCAAACACACCAGCAGCTCCTCAGAAATCCTATACAGAGTCACTGCTTTGAGTAAGAACTGACTTGAAGACACTTAACAGCAACAGGGCAACTATCTCAGAGGAAGCATAACGTTTGGCTCACTTTAGGTAGGATAAAAGGACTGCTTCTATTTTACCAGTGTTGTAGTAGGTTCAATGAGGACTCACAGAACTTACCATATAGTTTTACTCATGTCTGTGGATTATTATTGCAAATGGACGAAGCAAAATCAGCAAATGGAAAAGTCACATGAAACATAGTCTGGAGGAAACCAGGTAAAAGCTTTCAAATGCCCTCTTCTTATGAACTCATATTTTGTTTTTACATGCTGTCAAGTTGGTTCTTATTCACAGCAAGCCTGTATAGGATTTCCAGGGCTTTGCTAAGCAGTAAACCTCATATTTCTCCCATGGAGTGGCTGGTGGGCTCTAATTGCCAACATTGTGGTTTGCAGTCTCATGCTTATCCTACAGAGCCATTGAGAGCACGTGTGCTCCTAATGCTGTTGCTGTTAAGTGCTGTCAAGTGGGTTCTGACTCATAGCGAGCCTGTATATGGTTTCTAAGAAGAAACTGGAGAGTTTAAACCACCAACCTTGTGTTCCTCTAGTAATGAATTAGAACATTGCATCTGAAATGTGGTCTACCAAGTGAAGTTCAGAATTCAGTTTGCATTGCAATTCAACCACTTATAGGAAGAGACTGGGTTTCCTTGTTTAGTGCAAGGATAGGCATGTGCTTCTGGCATCAGGTGGGAAGGAAATTAGAATGCTAAATATCCTACATAATGCCCTAATGCCCCTCATCTTGAATGACTTTTGAAATTCCTCTAGGATTTTTACATATATGAAGAGGCTTTTTAATAATTATCCAACCTTACAAGTTTTATATATGTGAATATAAGGTATATTTTCACAGGAAATTGAAATACACTGAAATTTCCAAGAATATGTCAATCATATAAACTATATGAATACTATACTACATAGTCTCTGTTTTGCTTAGAACTATATCAAGAGTGGTTTATCATTTTAGAAAACTGTAGTATTGGATGACAAATACAATTTTGGCACTTAAATTAAGAAAACAACACCTGTACAATCAGTCTGCATTTGTGAACGGAGCATTTAGAATGATTCTTTCTGAGTATATATGTGCAGTTTGTTGCTGTTGATAGATACCTATGAGTAAGTTTTGACTCATAGTGCACCTATTCACAATAAAACAAAGCCTGCCAGGTACTGCACCATCCTCACATTGGTTGTTATACTTAAACTTTGCTACTGCCACTGTGCCAGTCCATCTAGTTGGGGTCTTTCTCTCTATCACTGACCCTCCAATTTAGCAAGCATAGTGTCCTTCTCCAGGGACTGGTCCCTCCTGATAATATGTCCAAATTATGAGAGACAAGGTTGTATCATCTGCATATTTCAGGTTGCTAATGAGTTTTCCTACAATCCTGATGCCACATTTTTCTTCATTTAGTCCAGCTTCTTGGATTATTTGCTCAGCATACAGATTGAATAAGTATGGTGAAAGATTACAACCCTGGCTCATGCCTTTCCTAATTTTAAACCATTTGGTGTTCGCTTGTGTCCAAACAACTGTGTCTTGGTCTACTTACAGGTGCCTTATGAGCACAATTAGGTGTTCCAGAATACTCATGCTTCGCAATGTTGTCCGTATTTTATCATGAGCCACACAATCAAAAGCCTTTGCATAGTCAATAAAGCACAGGTAAACATCTTTCTGGTATTCTCTGCTTTCACCCATTTCTATTCATCTGACATCAGCAATGATATCCCTCATTCTATATGCTCCACTGAATTTGGCTTGAACCTCTGGAAGTTCTCTGTCAATGTATGGTTGCAGCCATTTTTGTATTACATTTAATAAAATTTTACTTGCATGGGGTATCAATGGCATTGTATGCTAATTTCTCATTCCACTGGATCACTTCTCTTTGAAATGGGTCAAATATGGATATCTTCCAGTCAGCTGGCCAGGTATTTATCGTCCAAATTTCTTGGCATAGATAAGTGAGTACCTCCAGTGCCACATCAGTTTGTTGAAAGATTCCAATTAGTATTCCATCAATTCACAGGGCCTTGTTCTTTTCCAGTGCTTTCAATGCACCTTGGACTCCTTCCTTCAGGATCATTGGCTTTTGATCATATGCTACCTCTTGAAATGGTTGAACATTGACCATCTCTTTTTGGTACAGTATTGCATTTAGTATGTACTGCATTAGGCAAATCTGCTGCACAAATCCTGTTTAAAAGTTGAAGAGCAAATATATCAGTTTGAGGACTAAGGTGTGCCTGACCCAAGCCATGGTATTTTTAGTAACCTCATATGCATGCAAAAGCTGGAAAGTGAGTAAGGAAGACCACTGAAGATATGATGCATTTGAGTTCTGGTGTTGGAGGAGAATATTTAAAGTTTCATGGACTGTCAAAAGAATAAATAGATCTGTGTTGAAAGAAGTACAGTCAGAGTAATCCTTGGAAGCCAGGATGGCCAAACTTTGTCTCTCATATTTTGAACATATTATCAGGAGGGACCAGTAACTGGAGAAGGATATCAAGTTTGGTAAAATGGAAGGTCAGAGAAAAAGAAGAAGACCCCCAATAAAATGGACTGGCATAGTGGCAGCGGCTGTGGCAACGGGAATGAGCTCGGACATAATGATTGTGAGGTTGGCCCAGGACTGGGCAGTGTTTCATTCTGTTAGGCATAGGGATGCTATGAGTCAGTACTGACTCAATGACACCTAACAACAATAACAAAACATGATAGACAAAGTCTCACCATCCTGGGTTCTAAGGAGCATTGTGGTTATACTTTTTCCAACATAGATTTGTTTGTTCTTCTGGCAGTCCCTGGTACTCTTAATATTTTTTTTTTCAACACCATAACTTAATGCATCAATTTTTTTGCTGTCATCCTTATTCATTGTAGAGCATTCACATACTATTGAAAATACCATGGCTTGGATCAGGTGCACCTTAGTCCTAAATTGATACCTTTGCTCTTGAATACATTAAAGAGGTCTTGTTTAGCCTAGTGCAACACATCATATGATTTCTTAACTGCTGCTTCCATGTGTGTTTATAGTGGATCTAAGCAAAATGAAATTTTTGACAACTTCATTATGTTATTGTTGGTCTAGTTTTGGGGATTCTTGTTTTCGTACATTGAGATGCAACATATGCTGAGGGCTGTGTTCTTTGATTTTCAAGAGTATGCATTTAAAGTCATCTTAGCTTTCAGAAAGCTAGATTATATCATCAGCACATCACAGGTTGTTAATGAGTCTTCCTCCAATCCTGATGTCATGTTTTTCTTCATATAATGTTGTTTTCAGATTATTTGTTCAGTATACAGATTGAATAAGTAAGATGAAAGAGTACACCTTTCTTGATTTTAAATCATTCAGTGTACCCTTGTGGTATTTCAATGACTGCCTCTTGGTCTGTGTACAGGTTCTTCATGAGAACAATGAAGTTTTCTGTAATACCTATTCTTTGCAATATTTTCCATACTTCTCATGATCCAATCAGTCGAACGCCTATGCATAGTCAATATAGCACAGGTAAACATCGTTTTGGTATTTTCTGATTTTAGTCATGATTCACCTAACATCAGCAATGACATCCCTACGTCCATGTCCTCATCTGGATATGGCTAAATTATCTTTATTAAATTTTATTTGCATGTGATATTAATAATATCATCCAATTATTTCCCCATTCTATTGAGTTAAGTTTCTTTGGAATGGGCACAAATATGAATCTCTTTCAATCAGTTGGTCAGATAGCTGTCTTCCAAATTTCTTGGCAGGATGAGTGAGTGCCTCCAATGCTGTATCAGTCTATTGAAAGATTTCACTTGGTATTTCATCAATTCCTACAGCTTTGTTTTTTGTTTGTTTGTTTGTTTTGTTTTGTTTTTTTGCTAAAGCCTTCAGTATAGCTTGTACTTCTTCCTTCTCTACTACTTTTTGAAACAGTTGAACATTGATTGTTTCTTTTTGGTACAGTGATTGTGTTTTCCTTTCATTTTCTCTTAATGCTTCATACAATCATTCAAAATTTTACTCATAGTGGTTGGTGGTTACGTGTCATGGAGCTGGTTCTATCTCATAGTTACCCTGTATACGTTTTCTGAGGATGTAAATCTTCACAGGAGCAAAAAGCCTCATCCTTCTTATATGGAACAGCTTGTGGATTTGAACTGCTGGATTTGTGGTTAACAGCCCAATGTGTAATCCACTACTTTACCAGGGTTATTTATTTTGCCCATTGTTGTTGTTGTTAAGTGCCATCGAGTCGGTTCTGACCCATAGCGACCCTCTACAGGGTTTCCAAGGCTGTAAATCTTTACAGGAGCAGAAAGCCTCATCTTTCTCCTGCGGAGCAGCTGGTAGTTTCGAACTGCTGAACTTGCGGTTCGCAGCCCAATTCGTAACCACTACGCTACAAGATCCTTAAATATTGCAAGTTGAAGTTTGAATGTTTTCTTCAGTTTTTTCAGCTTCAGAAATGCTGAGTGTGTTCTTCTCTTTTAGTTTTCTAACTACAGGTCTTTGGACATTTCATTATAATATTTGACTATGTTCTTGAGCTGCCCATTGAAATTGTCTATTCGGTTCTTTTGTCTCCTTATGGCTTCCATTTGTTTTAGCCTCTTTTCACTGGAAAGGAAGTTTCAGAGTCGTTTTTGGCATCCATTTTCATCTCTTCCTTCTTTCTTGTTTCTTTCTTAATGACCTTTTGATTTCTTCCTCTATGATATTCTTAATGTCATTCCAAAAATCTTCTGGTTTTCAGTCACTAGTGTCTAATGCAGCAAATTTGTTCCTGAAATGATCTCTAAATTCAGGTGGGATATGTTCAAAGTCATATCTTGGCTCTTGTGGACTTGTTTTAATTTTCTTCACCTTCAGCCTGAACTTGCATATGAGCTGTTCTACAGTCTGCCCCAGCCTTGTTTTGGCTGATGATATGAAATGTGTTCACTGTCTCTTTTCACAGATGTAGTCAATTTGATTTCTGTGTATCCCATCTGGTGAGGTTCATGTATATAGTCATATTATATGTTGTTTGAAAAGGGTATTTGAAATGTAGAAGTCGTTGTTGTTGTTGTTAAGTGCCGTTGACTCAGTTCCAACCCATAGCGACCCTGTACAGGGTTTCCGAGGGTGTAAATCTTTACGGGAGTAGAAAGCCTCATCTTTCTCCTGCATAGCGGCTGGTAGTTTCGAACCACTGACCTTCAGGCTTTCAGCCCAATTCATAACCACTACGCTACCAGTCTTGCAAAATTCTGTCCTGCAATCTCCAGCATAGTTTCTATCACCAAGGCCATATTTTCCAACTATTGATCATTTGTTTTTGTTTCCAACTTTTACTTTCCAATCACCAATACTTATTAATACATCTTGATTCATGATTGATCAGTTTCAGACTGAAACAGTTGGTAGAATTCTTAATTAGTAGTTGGTGTATAAATTTGAATAATACTGATATTAATTAGTCTTCCTTGTAGGTGTATCGATATTATCCTATAGCAGACAACATTGTACATCAAGATAGATCTTGAAATGCTCTTTTTGATGATAAATGCAATTCCAGTTTTCTTCAATTTGTCATTACCAAAATAATAAACCATTTGATTGTCAGACTAAAAATGGTCAGTGCCAGTCTAATACCACTAATGCCTAAGATATCGATCTTTATGCATTTCATTTATTTTTTTACAACTCCCAATTTTTCTAGATTCACACTTTGAACATTCCATCTTCTAGTTATTAAGGAGTGTTTTCAGTTGTTTCTCCTCATTTTAAGTTGCACACCATCAGCAAATGATGGTCCCAAAAGATTTACTTCCTTTGCGTCATCATGGCCAACTGTACTTTGAGGATGCAGCTCTTTCCCAGTCATAATTTGAATGCCTTCCACCCTTAGTGGCTCATCTTCCAGCACTATACATGACAACAATCTTGTGCTATTCATGTGAGAAATAACTCTGTGGTCCATCTTCAGGAATTCATGAGATTGCAAGACCTGACAGCAGATTGTTGATTTAAGCAGGCTGTTCTGGGACTAGGAAATTTAAATAAAAATACAGCCATTAAGACCTTGGGCAAGCCATTTTGTCTTCTCTGGGGGGAGTGAAAGTGGGACTACCATAGAATTGTATATGAAAAACTGGAATTGGAGGAGGGGCTTTTGGGGGGACAAGAATATAAACCATTTGTGGAGGACCATGTGGCTCATCTGCCTGTGTCTATTGGGTTAAGTGCCCGATTTTGCAAAATCAAATAAAGAAAACCTCATTGTTGCTAAAATGAGTACAGATTGGATTACTTGAGTGTTTGTCAGCATAGACAACGTTTCTCATGTTCATAATATTTTAATATTCAACATTCTGGTGCTGACAGTATTCTACTGTTATTCACAAGGTTTTTCATGGTTAAACATTAAAAAGTAATCTGCCTCCTCTTCTTCCTAGTCTGTGTTAGTCTGCAAGTTCACCTGAAACCTATCCACCTTGGGTGACCCTGATGGTATTTAAAGTACTGGTGACATAGCTTCAAGCATCACAGCAACACTCAAGCCACCGCATTATGACATACAGATACATGAGTATATACTCTTATTTAGTCTTTATTGCAAAATGTCAAAAATATTGGACTGAAAAATATTCAGTTTAATGTTGGCTTACTTCTCTCAAATCCAAACTAATTTGTTTAAAGTAGCCATAAATATCTCATTAATGCCACATCTTTTAGTGGTTATGCCTAAACATTATATCATCTCTTCTGCCTTTATGTATGTTCTTAATACATAAATTTGCAAGCATGCATTTTCAGTTATTTATTTCTATGGTACAAACTGCCCTACCAAAAAAAAAAAAAAAAAAAAAAAAGTGGAAGCAGAGTTCCAGTTGGGTGACGGCAGAGACAACCAGGTAGGAAAGGCTTGTAGGGGAGGCATTGAAAACCCAGAGAAGCTGCACTCACAGAACAATACCAGAGCTCTGGATCTACCATAAGATCCAATACATCAGTTTCCCACATGCACAAGTGAAAAAATCATGATATAAAGGAAAATACTGGGAGTTAGGAAACGCTGGAGACTGGACTCCCTCTTCAGCCATCCTGGCCAGGCAGAGTTCAGAGGACGGAACTACAAACAGACTGCCACAGGGAACTGGTGCTAAAAGTGGTTCAGTGACATTTGGAAAAGGAGATACAAGGGATTCTACATATTTTTTCCCTCCTATTCCCTGTCACACCTTCTTTACCCAGCCCAGATGCCTTTAGGTGGGTGGGTGCACACCTCCCTCCCCACAAAAAAAAAGTCCAGTGCTGACCCCACAGTTTTCCCATGGTACAGAGAGAAAGAGCTTGGCAGCTGCTTATGATGTCAGCCTTGAGGTCAAAACCTTAAAATTAACTTCTGCAGGACCCTTTATTCCAGCCTATCTAGCAAGAAAAAAGCAGGCCTATCAGGCCTGACAGACAAAGCATAGAACAAGCTGTAAAATCCCAACACAAAAGGATGCAACTATCTCGAGAGTTACACTGTGCACATGCAGATACCTAACTGAACTTTAGAGACAAAAATAGTGGACAATATTTCTCCCAATAACTTCTCAATATCTGTATGTGCACCTCTACGTGGTGACTATAAGAGAGACCTGAGCAAGCGGACACCCCCACCCACTGTTGGAGGCTTCTATGGTGCACACAAACTGCCTGTGTAGTAAGGTGACTGGCCAGTCAGCCACAGTTTTGTTTTTGTTTAAAGTGGTGGTTTTTGTCTCTGCTTTTATATTGCTTCTGCTTTTGGTCCTTTTGATCACACATTTTTCCTGGAAGTGGGAGTTTTTCTCTTTACAGTACCCAAGAAGAGACAGCAATTATGGCCATATAGCCAAGCTACAAGCATACTCCATAATATTCCACCATTGATAAAAGAGCCAATAATAGCTGCTAAGAATTACATGTGAAAAGGGAAGACTGTCTCCTGATCATATCCACCAGGAGACACCCAGTAAGTTTAATAACACAACAACAAACATCCATTAAGCATTAAAAAACCCACACAACTACTGGAAATAACAAACAAAAGATCTCAAACACAAAAATGATCTCAAAACATGTCCCAAAACAAAATAGTAACTGAGACAAATGCATTGGAAACAGACAAAGGCTCCCCAGAAGAGGAAGATCAGATTTTGGATTTGCCTGACAAGGAATTCAGAAGAATGATATGGAAACAAATTCAAATGCTCCAAAAAGGGGTGGAGGAAAACAAGGAAGAAGTCAGGAAAGTACTACAAGAACAATCAAACAAGATTGATACAGCATTGGAAAAAATTCAAAACTGGCAAAAAGAGGTCCAATTGATTAATAATAAAACATCAGAAAT
>NW_006408723.1:5697563-5706484 GCF_000296735.1 Chrysochloris asiatica
GTCTCTTTTGATATCCATTTTGACCTTTTACTTCTTTCTTGTCTTCTTAATGACTTTTTGCTTTCTTACTCTATGATGTTCTTGATGTAATCCCACAACTCTTCTGGTCTTTGGTCTTTAGTGTTTAATGAATCAAATCTGTTCTTCAGATGATCTCTAAATTCAGGTGGGATATATTCAAGGTCATCTTTTGGCTCCATGGACTTGTTTTCATTTTTTTCAGCATCAGTTTGAATTTGCATATGAGTAATTGCTGGTCTGTTCCACAGTCTGTCCCTGGCCTTGTTTTGACTGATGATATGGAGCTTTTCCATCTTGTCTTTCTACAGATGTAGTCAATTTGATTTCTATGTATTCCATCTGGTGAGGTCCATGTGTATAGTCATCTCTTATGCTATCTAAAGAAGGTATTTGAAATGAACAAATCATTGATTTTGCAAAATACTATCATGCATTCTCCACCATCATTTCTATCACCAAGGCCATATTTTCCAACTACTAATCCCTCATCATTTCTCCCAACCTTTGCATTCCAATAACCAGTAATGATCAATACATGTTGATTCCATATTTGATCAATTTAAGATTGAAGAAGTTGGTAGAATTCTTCTATTTCATCCTCACTGGCTTTAGTGGTTGGTGCATAAATTTGAATAATAGTGGTTTTAACTGGGCTTCCTTGTAGGTGCATGGATATTATTCTATCAGAGACAGCATTGTACCTCATGACTGATCTAGATATGTTCTTTTTGACAGTGAATGTATCATCATTCCTCTTCAATTTGTCATTCCCGGCATAGTAAACCATGTGGTCATCAGATTCAAATTCATCTCACTAATACCTAAGATATCATTGTTTATGCATTCCATTTAATTTTTGACAACTTCCAATTTTCCCAGATTCATACTTCATACATTCTATGTTCTGATTTTCAATGGATGTTTACAGCTGTTTCTCTTCAGTTTGAGTTGTGCCCCATCAGCAAATGAAGGTCCTGTGGGCTTTTCTCTCATGGCCTTTACTCAATTCACGTCATCACGGTCAACTCTATTTTGAGGAGGCAGCTCTTCCCCAGTTGCATTTTATGTGCCTTCCAATCTGAGGTGCTCATTTTCTGGCACTATATCTGACAGTGTTTCTCTGCTATTCATAAGATTTTCAGTGACTAAATATTCAGAAGTAGTTTGTCACTCTTTCTTCCTAGTTTGTCTTCATCTCGAAGCTTATGTGAAACCTGTCCACCATGGGTGACCCTGATGGTATTTAAAATACCAGTGGCATAGCTTTCAGAATTCACAGCAACTCACAAGCCACCACAGTACAACAAATGGACAGACAAGTGGTGGTGAATGAAATTAGTCAGTCACAAAAGGAGAAATAGTCCATAAAACCATTATTGTAAAAGAGTAAGAAAAAGAACCCACACTAAAAGGGGAAAAAAATTATATATATATTTGCTGATCACCAGGATGTGTAGAATGAGAGGAAGGGAGGGAATTTGCTGAAGATAGAGCACATGGCAAGGAATAGACACAGGATAGCTTGGGTGCAGGGAAGGAGGTTCGGGGGAGGCACGGAGATACACATACATGACGGGGGAGAGGAATGGAAGAACAAGGCTGATGGGAGAACAGTTAGGCAGGTTTGCATCGACTAAGGCTAAGTGGGATAGAGGTAAATGATTATGTATGCACAACTTTGGAACAACAGGGCTCCAGGATACAAGGATTGAGGCATGGTTTGAAGAGATGTTTTGAATCTTGGTTTCTCTTGCCTACCATTGTAAAATAGACTCTTGAGGTGGGTAGAAAAGAATAGCCAGAATCATCACTACAGACTTGTAACTGATTGAAATAACTTAAAGGTGGTATTCCCAGTGAAATAGGCTTCCTATGGAGCCTTTACATTGCACAAAAACATAGGTGGAATCCAGAACCTAATCCAAAACTGACTGAGGTAGGAAATTTCCACTGGAAAGGACAAGTAGACCAGCTTGGAGTGGCTAGAAGAACAGAAGATACTTCATGAAAGAAAGACTGGCAGGAAAAATCCGAAACAATAATGGCAGTCTGATTGATTACTACAAGAACAAGTAAGCTGTTCACCAGGAGCCATCAAGGCAAGAGGTTGGGACTCCTCAGAGCAAACCCTTGTCCAAGACTGAGAGTCAATGGGAATACATGAGCAGGCATGTGGTCTGGTTGGTGACTACATTGCTCACCCATAAGGGAAGAGGGGGGAGAAACAGCAATGAAGTTGTGAGCTAAGCCTGGCCACATTCAGTAGACCCCATGAACCTGGGTGGAGACCTGGATGGCCAGAAATATGGCAAGACCCGGGATCTCCTGGGCCCAGAGACAGTGACATGGCAACAGAGGACTAGATTAGAGAGTGAAGCATCCAGCTCATATGAAGTGAGGGGAGATGCACAAGAACACCCATATTTGCATATAGTATGCACTTGACCTGGCTTCAATGGCTGGATGATCTAGAAATCTACTAGAAGAAGAAACAAGAGGGAAGAAAAAAAAAAAAGGGAAGAGTAACCTTCTACAATTTGATGAACTTTACCTATATTTATGGATGTAGTAGCTCAAAAAAAGGGAACAAATCTTTACAGTGTGGATCACTCCCACTTCCTCGGTACAAAAGGTTGACAGGGATGGGCAACATAGACATTGACTACCTAAAAGGGGGGGAGGTCTATAAAGGCAAGAAGTGACTGGCTTACAAGCTTTCAAGTGGGAGCTTAGTTCCTAATGGGGCAGGGGAAGGTAGAATCACCATTGAATGATTTCTAATCTGTTGGCACCGGGCTGGTGAAAGGAAATGGGGATAAAACCCTTGTGGTACAATAGTGAATAATTGCTATCAGGACTGACTGTGAGGCTAGGGAATATATAGGTAAATATTTTTTGATAAAAGGAGGAGAGTGATTGATTTTGTAGTCCTGAAGCAGAGGTCCCTGGTACCATCAAATGAGAAGAACGGAGAGTAGGACCCTACCCAGAGAGGCCGTGATACCAGGGATGGATATAGAGGCAATGACATGGACAGACGGTGCAGCTGGGGACACGAAGGGAGAAGGGCTGTGTGCTGGCAGCCAGGGGGAGGGGTGGATGGTTTATGTGGTGTACCCTTTGGGGTTATTTGATGATGCTTGGAGGGAATTGTAATCATTGCAATGAAACGAAATATGATAGGATGAGTGTAAAACTGATGTTCTCCCATGTAAATCTCACAATAAACACTTAAAAAAAACAAACGGTGGATTAAAACCACAGAACTTTTCATTTTTACAATTTTGTGAGTTGAAAGGGATCAATGGGGTAGTTTTCTAAAGTCATCAGGAGTCGTGGCTGTCTGGAACATCTACAATGGCACACTCACATGGCTGTCAATGGTACCTGCATTGTCAACTGATAGCTTAGCCATTTCTCTAGACTATGGTGTTTTTGTTGCCCTCCACATGGCCTTTCTAGGTTACTTGGACTTTTCCAGCATGAGTGGTTCAAGGATAATATGTTCCAAGTATTCAACAGCTTTGTCACAGATACAGAGCAATACTTCCACTGCTTTCTTGAGTCAAAGAAAATCACTGATCCAACCCAGATTCAAGGTGAAGGGGAATAGATTCCACCTTTTGGGTAGAGTGGCAAAAAATTGGCAGCTATCTTTATTCCACCCCAATGCATAAAAAATACATTAGAGAATAATATCACCATATGCAAAACATATCCCAAGTCATATTTCAGGTGGCATAAAAGTTTTATGCTGCTGTAAGAAAGTGTACATGAGAAATGTCACCCACTCTACAGTATTTACCTGCAGAAGAATTCATAACTCTGTCCTCTCTCTTCCCCCAGGTTGCTCAGGTGAAATGTCTTGTAAGTGTGATACATGTGGTGTAGATGCTTGAGTATATTAATTTCTTGATTTTTATCAAGTATTTGCTGCTGAATCCCAAACATGAGGAATTGTTTTGATTAATTAGAATCTACGTATGAATGACAAAGAAAGCCTTAAGCTTGAAATAATGAAATAAATAATTTTAAAGAAATAGAAATCATGTAACAATTTCAGAAGAACACACCTACAGAAGTCCAAGTTGCCCAACATCAGAAAAAATGGTTTAGAAGGCAAAATAAAAATAAAATACCAGAGCTATCTGTTAACTAAAGTGCCATTGAAAATAACTTGTAGTGGATTGAAGATGACAGCTGTAAAACTCAGAATAGTCAGATTTATATTTCAAGCCAGTGTAGAAGAAACTAAAACAAGGCAACAAATCATAAGAACTTTAGACTATTGAGGCATCTCATGTTATGGATGATGAGGCAACAAAACAACAAAATAAACTTAAAAACAAAAAAAACACAGCCCTATAGATCATAATTCTTGGCACCTCAAGAAAGCCAGGCATGATGCAGATTGCTTTTTATGACCTAGCCTTAAAAATCTACAGCACCACTTTCACTGCATGTGAGTACTTAAGACAGTAACAAAACTTCACCCAGGCTGAAGTGTGGGTATGCCTCACCTCTCAGTGGTGGAATGTCAACATCACATTGTAAAAAGTGTATTTGGGGTGGAAAACATACTGGTGTGACCATCTTTAGAAAGTTAAATGTGTCCCAGGACCCAAGTAAGGGATTTGGGTAAAGCAATGACCAGAACAACAGCAACAACAAAAAGATAAATATGAACTAAGAAAGAAACTTAAATATTCAGTAAGGTGTAAGGAGACACATAGAAAAATAGCAATAACTAAGCTGAATCTTATTGGAATTCCATAAGGATCTGAATCTGTGATCTGCTGTTTACTTAGATCACATCTCAAAAAATTTCAAGAATTCTTTAATGAGTGGCATCAATGTATTCATTGTCTTTAAGGGGATTTTGCACAGAACTGTACTTTCATTTGCCAATTTGGTTCTGGTGTGCTTCAAAAATAATCACATTTACATTCATATATTTTTAAGACAGTGTGAAGAAACATCAGTTTGTTTAGTCAAGTTCGTTTGCTCTGCACTCAGGCAAAGTTGTGTATGTACAATAATAACAACAAAAAAATGAAATAAGCAAACTTTTTAGTTGTTCAGTTGCTTGCATGGTGACTATCTTATTTTACTGGAGAGAACTGACTTGTTAGCTACCATCAAGTCTATTCCAACGTATGGCGACCACATGTATGTCCGAATAGAATAGCGTCCCATAGATTTTTACAGGGAGTAAGCGTTTGGAAGTAGATCAGCAGGTCTGTATTCCAAAGCACTTCTGTGTGATTTATAATTGCCAGCCTTTTGACTTGTACTCATGTCTAAGGACTCTATGATGGCCAGGGACATCTAAGCTAATTATGTACCATTAAGTGACATTTTTCTCTGAAAAGTGAACTTAATTTATTATGACCCTCTTAGCCTATTTGGCATCAACTTCTCATGGTAACCCATGCACAGTGACAGGATTTTCACAGAAAAATTAAGTTTCCTAATTTGCCTGTAGTGCCTGATGGAATGACATGGAAATGAGTGTCCATGAAGGGCAAAGGCAGTGCTTTGACATCCTATGAACCACAGATAGAAAATATTAGCCTTTGAAACTTGTTCCGCACACAGAAGATACTCGATAAGCATTCGTGGATGAGTGAATTAACACAGATCTACATGTTCAGCTTTTGTTTCCCTTCCCTAAGAGGTAGAGCACAAGTAGAACAGACTGACAAAAATATAGCAGGGAAACACCAGCCCATGCCAAGAATCAGTGAGAAATGACCCACCCCATAGTATTCATGTACAACCTGCAAGCCAGAGTGAGTTTTACAAAACAAAGTTTTTTCTACTCCCCTTGTTCCACTTTTTTTCCATTTAGGGTTTTAGGTTTTCAGGGAGTCCCAGGATGGTGCAAACAATGAACTTGCTAACCAAAAGAAAGATTAGAGGTTGGTGTTCACCCAGAGGTGCTATAGAAGAAAGTCCTGGAGATCTACTTCTGAAAAAAAAGTCATTGAGAACCCTATGGAGCATGGTTCTATTCTGACCCTGACTTACGGGTCAACCTGACACATGGGTCAACCTGACAGCAACTGGAATGGTTTTCATAGCATTCCTTTTGTTTCCTTGGAAAAGTTAGCAGTTCTAATAGTATGCAACTGTAGAAAGAAATCACAGCTGCCATTTTGCAGTCATTTTTTGTAAATTACTTGCCAACATGAATCTATTTGAGAGTCTCCATCTCATTGTTTCCTCTTTCTTGGAAACCATGTTTGGCCAATGATCTGTGTCCCACCTGAGCAAAAGTGGAAGCTTCTCTTTTGGAATATCTAACTAAACATTTAATTTCCAAGTTAACTAATGGTGAGTTATATCATTACGCTTTCCAAAGTGTAAGCACAGATATTATATAAAATACATATTTTGTGCCAACAAAATAGGGATCACCTGTCACTTCTACGTCTAGGAACTAGTCTTATTTTTTTTTCTCTAGTGATATTCCCAAGGAATTTTCTCACTTCCCCAACTAAAGCTATAAACGTTGAAGGATGAGTATAAGGATAAAAGGAAAGAGAAAGAACAGGGGGAAAAAACAAAGAAACTTTGTCTGTTAAACTGAATTTATTCACAGCAAAGTCCTAGTGTGGCACTACAGGTTAATGTGCTGGTCTACAAGTTGGTTTGAACAGCAAAGTCAGTGGTTCAGGTTCACCAGCCAGTCCTTGGAAACCCTACACAGGGTTGCTATGAGTAGGAACCAACTCGACAGCACTTAGCAACAACAACAAAGACTGCAAAAGCTGGAAACTGTATAAGACAGAAACCTGCCAGAAAAAGAAAATTCAAATATTTTCCACTAAAATGAGCAATGGAAAAGTGGTAGAACTGCCCCCTTCCAATGGCAGAAAACTTGAAAGACCAGGAAATATAAGGCAGTCCCATCAAGTGCCCATTCTCACTGTAGTTTTGCAAAATAATCAAATGAGATAGCCCCAATGTTTCAGAAGGCTCTGTCTGAGTACAAAAATGAACCGAGTAGTGGAGTGGAGTGGGATGGGAGGAAGTTCTATTTAGGAAAGCGTATATTACTTATGGAATTCACTGGAAACTCTGGGAAAATTCAAAGCACCAGTGAAAGTTGTCTTCTTCGAGCTAGCTCAAGCCTAGCTCTACTCCAAGGTAAACTTGGAAAACAAAATCAGAACATCTTAATAAAGTGCCCTGCCTGTGGTAGAAGACATGATGTTATCTGATCCTAATTGACTTGCAGCTTTCCACCCTCAGCTCCTTTCTGAATACAGCCAGTATTCCTTTTAGATCTGAGATGTTCTTACTAAACACACCAGCCCCTGATTTAAGAAGTGACCTAATGAGGAACCTGGTTTGTATAACAAAAGATCTTTTCTGTTCATTCATCTCCACCCTTGTGCAATAAGCCTGAGCTGTAGGATGGAACTCATAGCAATAAGACCAGAGAAGAGCTCTATTCAGGCATCACTAAGCATATGTGAAATTGAAAACTCTCATCACATGCAAGCCAGCAGTGTGCCAGACCTTTAGAATCTAGGAAAGCTGGGACCCAAGGAGCTTTTCAATCAGACCACTCCTGATGGAAGCTTCCATTTTTCCTGTTAATATAGTGAGATGCTGCTTTGTGTTTAACTCAGTAAATGAAAACCATGGGAATGTTCTGAGCCCTATCTTAACCCTTGATGTATTTGCACCTGATGTAAAAAGGTAATAAATCTGCTGCTAATCAAAAGGCATCACAGAAGAAAAGCCTGATGGTCTACTTCCAAAATATCAGCACTGAAAACCCTATGGAGCACTGACACACATGGATCACTAGGTTTGATAATAAATGTTTGTTTTTAAATATATATGTGTGTGTGTGTGTAAAAAGG
Source organism: Chrysochloris asiatica (assembly GCF_000296735.1). NCBI lineage: Eukaryota > Metazoa > Chordata > Mammalia > Afrosoricida > Chrysochloridae > Chrysochloris > Chrysochloris asiatica. The sequence goes on from NW_006408723.1 coordinate 5,705,462, forward strand.
AGCTAAGAGCACTCTGGTAGTGTAGTGGTTATGAATCGGGCTGTGAACCTCACAGTCAGCAGTTCGAAACTACCAGCTGTTCCACGGGACAAAGATGAGGCTTTCTGCTCCTGCAAAGATTTACAGCTTCGGAAACCCTGTACAGGGTAGCTATGAGTCGGAACAGACTCCACAGAACATCACAACAACAACATATATATGTATATACCTAACATATTATTTTACTTTCTGTGTTATAAATGACTGATAGATACGAAATGCTGCGTTTGTTTAAATATCAACAACCAGCACAAAGCACAGATTTGAGGTATATATCAGTCTAGATTCAATTCAATATATCTTGATCAGAAAAAGGTTTAGCATTTGGAATTAAGCATTTTAGAAATGACTTGAAGAACTGAAAGAACACATTTTAGACTGGGCATCTTGGAATGACTCTCAGAACAATTCCATTGTTCTGAGATCACACCTGGAACCAGGCCAAAGTAAGCTGAGAGCTGCCAGGGCTAGTGCCCGAACACACCCAGAAGTTATTTTTCTTTACACTAAGGAAGTTAGAAATAAAAGCTGAAGAAATTCTTGAAGAACATCATGACTCTCCTTAACCTGAAAGGAAAAACAGAAGTCACAGAAAAAAAATGGCCCCAGCCCAAATCCTACTTTCCCAATCCTACTCTAGATCAGGGGTCAACAATTTTTTTTCTTTTGTACAGTACTAGATAATAAACATGTTTGGCTTTGAGGACCATATCATCTCTGTCCAACTACTCAACTTTTCCATTATAGTACCAAAGCAGCCAAAGATAATATGTAAACAAGTATGTATTCTGTATTCCTGTTTACAAAGATGACTGGCAAGATTTGGCAAGTGGATAATAGTTTCCTTGTTCTATCAGATATAATAGGTACATAATCTGCCTCCAAAATCTTAGCTGCAAGAGAGTCTGAAAAATATAGTTTTTAGTTTTCCAATTAATGACCTTTAAATAGTAAGGAAATAACAACTTCTGGTGCTTCCTATTT
>NW_006408723.1:5706584-5709251 GCF_000296735.1 Chrysochloris asiatica
AGAACAACTTAAGAATTATTGGCATTCCAGAACAGGAAGAATCAGAGAAGTCCACAGAGGAGATAGTTGAAGAGCTTCTGGAAGAAAATTTCCCTAACTTCTTGAAAGATGAGAAGATAAATATTCAAGAAGCCAAACATACCCCAGGAAAGATAGACCCCAAAAGAAAATCACCAAGACATATAATAATTAAGCTCTCCAAAACTAAAGACAAGAGGAGAATCTTAAAAGAGGTCAGAGAGAAGAGAAGTGTCAATTACAAAGGCAAGCAAATCAGATTAAGCTCTAACTGCTCATCACAAACCATGCAGGCAAGAAGGCAATGGGGAAATATATACAAAACCCTAAAAGAAAAAGAAAAAAACACCTGCCAATCAAGAATCGTCTATCCAGCAAAACTATCAACCAAATACATTCTTCAAAGAGATGGAAAAGACTATTACAAACTTTATATGGAAAGGATTGAGACCCAGGATAAGCAAAGCACTACTCAAGAAGAAGAACAAGGTTGGAAGCTTCTCACTCCCCGATTTCAAATCTACTACACGGCTACAGTGGTCAAAACAAAAAGGTACTGGTACAATGAAAGATACATTGATCAGTGGAACAGAATTAAGAATCCAGAATTTCATGCACTCACATACAGCCAAATGATTTTCAACAAAATGCCTAAGTATATTTGATGTGGTAGAGATAGTTTCTTTAACAGATGGTGCTGGCAGAACTGGAAAGCGATATTCAAAAGATTGAAATAAGACCTTACCTTCATGCCCTATACAAAAATCAACTCAGCATGGATTAAAGACCTAAATGTGAATCTCAAAATTATGAAAGTAATCAATGGAAAAATAGAGAAAATATGCAGGCACTAAGGAGCTCTGGTAGCATAATGGTTATAAATCAGGCTGCAAGCCACAAGGTCAGCAGTTCAAAACTACCAGCTGTTCCGTGGGAGAAAGATGAGGCTTTCTGCTCCCATAAAGATTCCCAGCCTCGGAAACCCTCTATAGGGTCGCTATGAGTTGGAACCGACTCCACGTCACATAACAACAACAACAACAAATATAGGGAATACACAAAACTACCAAACATTTTGAAAATTACACTAACAAAAGTAGACAAAATAGATGATTGGGACATACTTAAAATTAAAAACTTGTGTGCATCAAAAGACTTCACCAAAAGAGTAAAAAGGGAACCCACAGAATGGGAAAACATATTTCAAATTGATATATCAGACAAGGGAGTAGTTTCTAAAATATATAGGAAACTACAACACCTCTACAAGAAAAAGACAAATAACCCAATTAAAAAATGGGCACAGGATATGAACAGACACTTCACCAAGGAAGAGACCTGGACAGTCAACAAACATATGAAGAAATCTTCACGATCACTAGCAATTACAGAGATGCAAATCAAAACAACAATGAGATATCATCTCATACCAGCAATAACAGCAAAGATAAAAAAAAAAGTAGAGGACAATAAGTGCTGGCAAGGATGTGGAGAGACTGGGATACTCCTGCATTGTTCATTGGATTGTAAAATGGTCCAGCCTCTCTAGAAAGCAATATGGCGATTCCATAGAAGATTGGAAATAGAAATACCTTATCATCCAGCAATTCCTCTACTTGGTATTTACCCACAAGAAATACAAGCCATAACAAGAGTAGATATATGCACACCAATGTTCATAGCAGCACTATTTACAATAGCAAAAAGATGGAGACGGCCAAAGTGCCCATCAACTGAAGTATAGATAAACAAACTGTGGTACATACACACAATGGATTATTACGCTACCTTTAAAAATAGCAATGGCTGTGCTCTTTGATTTCATCAGTAAATGTTTTAAGTCCTCTTCATTTTCAGCAAGCAAGGTTGTATCATCTGCATATCACAGGTTGTTAATGAGCCTTCCTCCAATCTTGATGCCACGTTTTTCTTCATATAATCTAGCTTCTTGGATTATTTGCTCTGCATGCAGGTTGAATATGTATGGTGAAAGAATACAACCTTGTCACATACCTTTCTTAATTTTAAACCATTCAGTGTTCCCATGTTCTGGTCAAACAACTGCTTCTTGGTCCATGTAAGGATTCCTCATGAGCATAATTAAGTGTTCCAGAATACTTGTACTTCGCAATGTTGTCCATAGCTTGTCATAATCCACACAATCAAAAGCATTTGTGTAGTCAATAAAACACAGGTAAACATCTTTCTGATATTCTCTGCTTTCAGTCAAGATCCATCAGACATCAGGAATGATATCCCTCGTTCCATGGCCTCTTCTGAATCCTACTTGTACCTCTGGAAGTTCTCTGTCAATATATGCTTGCAGCCGTTTCTGTATTAACTTTAGTAAAACTTTACTCGAATGGGATATCAAAGAGATTGTCCGAAGATTTCCACATTCCATTAGTTCACCTCTCTTTGGAATGGGCAAAAATACAGATCTCTTCCAATCAGTCACCTAGATAGTTGTCCTCCAAATTTCTTGGCACAGTTGAGTGAGTGCCTCCTATGCCGCCTCACTTTCTTGAAAGATTTCAATTTTACTCCATCAATTCCTGGTGCCTTGTTCTTTGCCAATTCCTTCAATGCACCTTGGGCATCCTTCTTCAGTAGCATTGGCTCTTGATCATATGCTACCTCTCGAAACGA
>NW_006408723.1:5716760-5735679 GCF_000296735.1 Chrysochloris asiatica
AAAAAAAAAAAAAAAAATTAACCAGAATGAAAGGTGCTTATCAGGTTACAAGGGCTATATTGATTTTGTCTAGTAAACATACCACATCATCAATATTAGCTAGAGTGGTCACACATGATTACCTTATGGTCATTTATCATCATTCTCCAAGACCCATGTATGTTCTGCATGGGTCAATACAGTGGAGACATGATGAGAGCCACCACCTCTTTTGACAATGATTCTAATCATTGAAATTTGCCCGTAGATGCTCTATTGATTTGGAGTTTACAGTGAGGGGTAATTCAGGAATTTCCATTTGATTATTCTGCCAGAGGAGCCCTCACTCTATCAGTTAGGTAATCAGTGTGGATAGCAAATTGTTGAGTATTTATAGCCCAACAATGCATTCCAGAACTAGGGAAGTACCTTCAAGGTAAGTTTCCAGAGCCACATGGGCCTACTGTGAAATAAACTTGAATCAAAATTCCACTTATACCCTGAAACTCCCATTATCTTTATAAGACCCTCTTCTGGATTGTATTCATATTAACTCAGAACATATGTCTACTATTTCTGAAAGATATTAGTCCTCTATTTTTGCCAATGCACAATCACCCAGATTAGTGGCTTCAAGTCACTTACAGAAAGATAGGAAGATTTATGATCCATTATCCTCACAGTTTCTGCAGGTTCAATCTCAAAAGGACCTTCATACAATTTACTTACTTGAGACTCTGTGACATTGACCCCACTTCATTCACTTTTATGGATTCATTGACTATTTCCTTAATGGACCCTATGCCAAGTGAGTCCCATCCAAGCAACCTATGGATATAGTCATTTTGACCCCAGATCTGACTCTGCTGTCTGTCACAGTTGTCACTCTCATCTTGTCCCTGATAGTAGAGGGACTCCTCCCCCCAGTCTCTGACAGACTATGGTAGACTTTCAATAATATTGGGAAGACAAGGATATAAGGCCTAGTAGCATTTCTATCCTGGCCACTCTTAGTTGAATTCACTATTTAACTGATTATTATAAGAAAATACAGGGAAGCTAATTATTTATTATGGCCTTTCTAGCTGTATTGATCTGTTCTGTGATGTACTGTAAATCCTAACCTCTATGCCTATGATTATGGACCCATTTTGAAATGAATGACTAATAAGGCATGATTAAGGTGAGACTAAGGACTCCTTAGAAGAATTGATGCATTTGAGTTACAGTGTTGGAGGAGAGTATTGAAAGTACCATGGACTTCTGAAAGAACAAATAGATCTGTATTGGAAGAAGTACAGCCAGAGTGCTCCTTGGAAGCCAGTAGGTTTTGATTAATAGCAACCCTGTATAGGGTTTCTAAGGAGCAACTGGTGGGTTTGAACTGACAACCTTATAGTTCACAGTCTGCTGCTGATCCTACGCACCACACCAGAAGTCCTGTGACATATATAGTTGTGGTTGTTATGTGCTGTGGAATCAGGTGGTAATGGTGGTAGTGGTTTGTTGTGGAATTGGTTCCGATTTACAGCAACCCTGTATAGGGTTTCTGAGGTTGTTCATCTGTATTTTGTTGTTGGGGACCGCAAGCACTGAGATGTTGAGGCCCTGTGTCATGGACGAAAATCCAACATGAAGGCCCCACTCAGGATTGCTAGCCAGGGACCCTGAGGGCCAAAGGAAGTGACCTCCTGATGTCCTGGGTTCATAGGCTTTTACGAACTCACTGGTAGGCTACCTCTGTATAATTTTCTTTGGTCTTATTATTCATTCTATGCTTCTAAGTCCAGTAATTGCAGCTTCTGAGAAAATGGTTTCTTATGTGCATCTCTTAATGTCTCCACTGTGTTGGCAGTGCGTAGGGTCCTGGGAATAAATCTCTCTGAGGAACAAATTCTGGCCACCTGGCAAGCATGTCCAAACTGTTCTTTATCAAATTATTCAGTTATGTTTGATATTAACTTAATACATGAGCCCTGGATACCCATGGACAATATTAAAACAAAAACCTCTTCTAAAGCTGAGGCTTTAGAAGTTCCAAAGGCAGGTTTGCTGGGATTCCGCAAAAAGGCTCTGGAGACAATCCACCCAAGGAATTCACTCAAAGTAGATTGGCAAATTCCAGAATATTGTTCAAGGAATAATGGTGACAACCTCCTCAAATCATCCCCAGGTGTAATCCATTAACCTAGAGGTCCTTCTTCCTCCTGAAAGCTTAAGACAGGTAGCAGAAACAGCTTGACTCTCTTCAGACCTTTAAAAATCCTTTTCACCTTTACCCATTAAAGATTAAGTGCTATAGGTATGTTAATTAGCCTTGAGAAACCTCAAGTCGCTGCCTTAGGATTTGAGCCTAAAAAGTAATTTATAACAATTTGCTTGAATTTTTGGAAAATTAAAGATGTTAGATTATTAAGACAATTTGTGATGTATATTTTAGAATTTGTTCCTGTAAGTCATTGTGTCCTGTTTTGAATGATTAATCACATTTCATTTCTGTACCCTGTCTTAATAATCCCCTTCTTCCTTTGTGTAAAATCCCTCCCTGAAATAAAAGACAGACGCAGATTGAATCCTGCATGCATTACTGCCTGCAGGGCCATGATGCCTGCAATCCAGGGTCTGCCTGCCAGTTTTTCATCCACTCTGGTTTCCGGGTGTCTCTTTGTCTCTCTCTCGTTGCATCTTTGTGTATATTCTTTCTCTATCTCTTTCGCCACCAGATCACCCTACTTCGTGAACCAAACTTCCCTGTGGAGGCAGGTCCCCGACATTCTGTTGTTGTTGTTGTTAACTTAACAACAGTGATTGACAGTGATTGTTATTGTTAAATTAACAACAGAAAATGTCACCAAAAGCACTAGTAGTATAGTGGGTGATGTGTTGGGTCAGTAGTTCAAATATACAAGCAGTTCCATGAGTGAAAGTTTAGGCTTTATGCTCCTATACATATTTATAGCCTCAGAAACTCAATATAGGGTCACTATAAATCGGAACCAACTCCACAACAAACCACTACCACCATCACCACCTCTACCACCACCATATATGTCAAAGTGGCTGCAACAATTAGTTAAAAAAATGGCACAGGACTAGGCAATGTTTTCTTCTGTTGAGCATAGGATCAAATAAAATACTTGACAACCTCATTCTTTCCCAGGTTGCTCCATTTGTGAAAATTTTTATTTTCATTATGTTGACAAGTAATTAACACTGTAACCTTTCAGCTTCATCAGTAAGTGCTTCAAGTTCATGGGTAGTACAAACAGTTAGCAAGCAATTTTGTGTCATCTCAGATTGTTAATGAGTCTTCCTCCAATCCTGATGCTATATTCTTCTTCATATACTCCAACTTCTCAGATTTTTTTCACATCATACAGATTGAATAAGTATGGTGAGATGATACTATCCTAGCACACACCTTTTCAGATTATAAATCATACAATAACCTGTTCTGTTCAAACAATTGCTTCTTGATCTATGTACAGGTTACATATGAGCACAATTAAGTATTCTGGAATTCTCATTCTTCTTAGTGTTATCCATATTTTTATGAGTCATACAGTAAAATGCTATTGTAAAGTCAATAATATACAGATAAGCATTTTCCTGGTATTCTCTGTTTTCAAGATCTCTTCTAACATTAGCAATGATATCTCTCATTCCATGTCCTCTTGTGTATATGACTTGAAAATTCTGCCAGTTTCCTTTCAATATACTCCTGCAATTGTTATTGAATTATCTTCAGAAAAATTTTACTTGCCTGTAATATTAATGATTGTTGTTGTTGTTGTTATGTGCTACTGAGTTGGTTTTGAACTTATAGCAACCCTGTATAGGGTTTCTGAAGAAAGAAAATCTTTGCAGGAGTGGAAAGTCTCATCTTTCTTATGTGGAATGGCTGATGGGCTCAAACTATGAACCTTGTGGTTCTCAGTCCAGAGCTTATTGTACAAAGCCACCATGTTCTTATGTTATTAATGATAATTATTCTATAATTCCACATTCTGTTGGATCACAGTGGGCACAAATATGGATCTCTTCCAGTCAGTACGCCAGGTAGATATCTTCCACATTTCTTGGCATACACAATTGTTTATTGAAACATCACACTTGTTGAAACAACTAGTAACTAGTAAAGTCCACAACCTTTGCAATTTCAAACTCTGAAAAACTCTGGATGATTTGTCTGTGGCTCTCAGATCCTAGATTTGTCTTTGGCTCCCAGGCCCAACTCAGAACTAGAGAGGGCAGATGGGAGAATATTAGGAACAGGAGAAGTGCTCCTGATGGGAGACAAAAGTCCAAGAGCATAAACCTGGACACATTTACATCTCATCTTCTGCATTGCAGGCAGTCCAGTCAGTGAAGGAGGAATTTAATTCCCTGATGAAGCGATACAGGCAACTAGAAAGTTGAAACTTTGGCTCAAATGAATTTATCAGAAAACTCAGATTCTGGAACCAAGTTATCTGAGTTTGAAACCCACCTCCATCATTTACTTGGATAAATAAACCCAAACATACAAAACTGGGCAGAAAGGCTGTGCCTGCTATCTGCAGCAAGGATACGGAAAACTGAACAAGATACATACAAAGGGCAATCCTAGAACTCTGTGCTCCAGAGTAACAGATATAAAAGTGGATCAAGTGCTTACTGGGAGACAGAGTTGAATCGAGACAGTAAGAAATGAGGTGAATGATAAGCAGTGGTAGCTGACATAACCCTCAAAGCAAAACCAGGGAAGAACATTACTACAAAAGAAAATTATAAACCAAAATCTGTCATGAACATAGATGCAAAAATTCTTAACAAAATACTAGCCAATAGAATTCAACAACACATCAGAAAAATAATACATCATGAATAAACAGGCTTAGTACCAGGGATGCAAGGATTGTTCAATACTAGAAAAATAATCAAAATGATGTACTATATAAATTTTTAAAAAGTAAACAAACCACGTGATCATATTGGTTGATGCAGAAAAAGCATTTGACAAAATCCAATACCCATTCTTGACAAAAGTACTCAACAAACTAAGAACTGAAGGGAAATTCATCAAACTAATTAAGAGTATATATACAAAAACAACAGCCAACATCACTCTCAATGGAGAGAAACTGAAAGCATTCCCTTTGTGAACAGGAACCACACAAGGATGCCTGTTATCACATCTCCTATTCAATATTGTGTTGGAAGTCTTAGCCAGAGCTGTAAGGCAAAAAAGGGAAATTAAAGGTATCCAAAATGTGAAGAAGTAAAAATCTCTCTATTTGCAGATGATATGATCCTATACATAGAAAATCCCAAAGACTCAACAAGAAAATAATTGAAACTCATTGGAAGCTTCAGAAAAGTGGCAGGGTACAAAATCAATATAAAAATTTCAGTTGGATTCCTCTATACTAACAAAGACAGCTCTGAAAAGAAAATTAGGAAAACAACACCATTTATAATAGCCACCCAAAAGATATAATACTTAAGAATAAATCTAATCAGAGAAACAAAAGACTTGCACAAAGAAAACTACAAAACATTATTACAAGAAACCAAGGGAGATTTACAAAAATAGAAGAATATATAACATGCTCATGGATAGGAAAACTCAACGTCTTAAAAATGTCAGTTCTACCCAAAGCAATCTTCAGATCTAACATAATTCCAATCCTGATTCCAACAACATTCTTTAAAGAGATGGAGAAAATGATCATGAACATTATATGGAAAAGAAAGAGACCTTGGATAAATAAAGCACAGCAAAAGAAGAAGAACAAAGTTGGAGGTCTCTCACTCCATTATCTCAAAATATACTACACAGCCATAATGGTCAAAACAACTTGGTACTGATACAATAAAAGATACATAAATCCGTGGAATAGAATAGAGAACCCAGAAGTAAATCCTTCCACAGACAGTCAGCTGATCCTTGACAAATTGCCAAAGCACATTAAATGGGGAAGGGATAATGTCTAGAACAAACAGTACAGGCAAAACTGGAAATTTATTTTCAAAAGAATGCAATAAAACCCATGTTTCATACCATATACAAAAACAAACTTAATATGGATTAAAGACCTAATGTAAAAAGTAGAACTATAAAGATCATCAATGAAAAAATAGGGACAAAGTTAGGGATATAATAGAAGGCATACATACACTATCAAACACTGCAAAAAACACACAAACAATAGAAGACAAAATAAATGACTGGTAATTACAAAAAATAGAAATTAATGTGCATTAAAAGATTTCACCAAAACAGTGAGAAGTTGGCCACAGACTGATAACTTTTTTTTTTTTTTTTTTTAGAGTGACATAACAGACAAGAGATTAATTCCTAAAAATTACAGGAAACTACAGCATCTCTACATGAAAAAAACAAACAACCCAATTAAAAAATGGGCACAGGACATGAATAGACACTACACCAAGGCAGACATCCAGGCAGCCAACAAACCTATGAAAAAACTATCACAATAATTGTTGTTGTTAGGTGCCATCGAGTTGGTACTGACTCATAGTGACCCTATGTAGTCCTCAAGCTGATGTCTTTGATCTTCAAGACTTTAAGAAGGTCTTGTGAAGCAAATTTGCCTAATGCACTATGTCATTTGATTTCTTGACTGCTGCTTCCATGAGTGTTGATAGTTAATCCAAGAAGAATAAAGTCCTTGACAACTTTAATATTTTCTAAATTGATAAGAATGTTGTTTATTGGTCCAGTGGTGAGGATTTTTGTTTTCTTTACATTGAAATGCAATCCATACCAAAGGCTATGCTCTGATTTTCTTCAGTATTTTTTAACTCCTCTTTACTTTTAGTAAGCAAGGTTGTACCATCTGCATATCGCAGGTTGTTAATGAGTCTTCCTCCAACCCTGTTGCCAAGTTTTTCTTCATATAATCCAGTTTCTCAGATTATTTGCTCATCATACGAGTTGAATAAGTATGGTGAAAGAATACAACGCTGTCACACACCTTTCTTAATTTTAAACCATTCAGTGTTCCCATGTTCCGTTCGAACAACTGTCTCTTGGTCCATGTACAGATTCTTCATGAGCACAATTAAGTGTTCAGGAATACTCATACTTCGCAAGGTTGTTTTTACCTTATCATGATCCATGCAATCAAAAGCCTTTGCAAATCAATAAAGCACAGGTAAACACCTTTCTGATATTCTCTGCTTTCAGTCAATATCCACCAGACATCAGCAATGATATCCCTTGTTCCACATCCTCTTCTGAATCCAGCTTGAACTTCTGGAAATTCTCTGTCAATGTATGCTTGTAGCCTTTTCTGTATTACCTTTAGTAAAACTTTACTCACATGGGATATCAAAGATATTTTGTTGGAACACCTCTCTTTGGAATAAGCACAAATATGGATCTCTTCCAATCAGTTGGCCAGATAGCTGTCTTCCAAATTTCTTGGCAGAGATGAATGAGTGCCTTTAGAGCCACCTAACTTTCTTGAAAGATTTCAAGTTCTATTCCATCAATTCCTGGAGCCTTGTTCTTTGCCAATTCCTTCTATGCACCTTGGACTTCTTCCTTCAGTACTATTGACTCTTGATCATATGCTACCTCTTGAAATGGTTGAACATCAACAATTTCCTTTTGGTACAGTGACTCTGTGTATTCCTTCCATTTTTAAAATGCTTTTTCATCATTCAACAATTTCCCCAGAGAATCCTTCAATAATTAAAGTCAAGGTTTAATTTTTTTCTTCAGTTCTCCCAGCTTTAGAAATGCTGAGTGTATTCTTTCTTTTTGGTTTTCTGAATCCAGATCTTTGCACATTTTTTTTTGTAATATTTGACTTTTTCTTCTTGAGCTGATCTTTGAAATTTTCTGTTCAATTCTTGGACCTCCTCATTTCTTCCATTTGCTTTAGCATCTCTACACTGGAGAGCAAGTTTCAGTGTCTCTTCTGACATCCATTTTTATCTTTTCCTTCTTTCTTGTATTCTTAATGAACTTTTTGCTTTCTTCCTGTATGATGTTCTTAATGTCATCCCATAACTCTTCTGATCTTCAGTCTTTAGTGTCTAATGTATCAAATATTTTCTTCAGATGATCTTTAAATTCAGCTAGGATATAGTCAAGGTCATATTTTGGTTCTCATGGATTTGTTTTCATTTTCTTCAGCTTCAGTTTGAATTTGCATATGAGCAATTGATGGTCTGTTCCACAATCTGTCCCTGGTCTTGCCTTGACTGATGATATAGAGTTTTTCCATCATCTTTTTCCACAGATGTATTCAATTTGATTTCTGTATATTCCATCTGGTGAGGTCCATGTGTATAGTAGTCTCTTATGCTGTTTAAAGAAAGTATTCAAAATGAACAAATAATTGATTTTGCTGAATTCTATCATGTGATCTCCACCATCATTTCTATCACGAAGGCCATATTTTCCAACTACTGATCCTTCTTCTTTGTTCCTAACCTTTGCATTCCAGTCACCAACAATGATCAATACATCTTGATTGTATGTTTGATCAATTTCAGATGGAAGAAGTTGGTAGAATTCTTCTATTTCATCCTCACTGGCTTTAGTGGTTGGTGCATAAATTTGAATAATAGTGGTATTTACTGGCCTTCCTTGTAGGCACATGGATACAAACAGCATTGTACCTCATGACTGATCTGGATATGTTCTTTTGACAATGAATTCAACACTATTCCTCTTCAATTTGTCATTCCTGGCATAGTAAACTATGTGGTCATTAAATTCAAAATGGCCAATACCAGTTCACTTCAGGTCACTAATGTTTATACATTCCATTTCATTTTTGACAACTTCGAATTTTCTTAGATTCATACATCATACATTCCATTTTCTAATTATTAATGAATGTTTACAGCTGTTTCTCTTCACTTTGAGTTGTGCTCCATCAGCAAATGAAGGTCCCAAAGACTTTACTTCCACAGGCTTTACTCCATTCATATTATCACGGTCAACTATACTTTGAGGAGGCAGCTCTTCCCTAGTCTCATTTTGAGTGCCTTCCAACCTGAGAGGCTCATTTTCTGGCAGTATATCTGCCAGTGTTTCTCTGCTATTCATAAGGTTTTCAGTGACTAAATATTAGAAGTAGTTCATCACTCCTTCTTCCTAGTCTGTCTTCATCTGGAAGCTCATCTGAAACCTGTCCACAATGTGTGACCCTGCTGATATTTTAATTACTCATGGCATAGCTTCCAGAATCAAGGCAACTTACAAGCCACCACAGTATAACAAACTGACAGATGAGTGGTGGATTAGCCATTAGAGAAATGAAAATCAAAATAACAATGCAGTATCATCTCACACCAGCATTAGCAGTGATGTTCAAAACACAGAAAACAACAAATGCTAACAAGGGTGTGAGAGACTTGGACCCTCCTACATTGCTGCTGGTGGTGTAGAATGATTCCACTCTGGAAAATGGTATGGCACTTTCACAGAAAGTTGGAAATAGAAATACCTATGACCCAGCAATCCCTTCACTTGGTATATATTTACAAGAAATACGAGACAAGAATGAGTAGATATATTCACTCCAATATTGGTGGCAATACTATTTACAATAGAAAAAAAAAAAATGGAGACAGCTTAATTGTCTATCAGTGAAAGAATGGATAAACAAATTTTGCTACATATACACAATGGAACACAACACGGCCTTGAGGAATAAAGATGAATGTGCAAAACATCTCATAACATGGATGAAATGAGAGGATGTTATGCTAAGTGGAATTAGTCACTCACAAAAGGGCAAATATTGCATTAAACCATTATTGTAAAAATTTAAGAAAAGTTTTCCCTACTAAAAGAAACATTCTTTGATGGTTACCAGGGTCAGTAGGGAGGAGAGAGTAATGCACAAGTTAGAGGGTAGACACATGTTAGCTCAGGTGATGGGGAGGGCAATATACAAGAAGTACGTCACATATTCTGTGATGCAGTTACAGTGTCCTTTTCTGATGATGAGAAATATCAGAAAATATCAAAACAGTCTGAATGGGTAAAGAAGGGAGGAAAATGTTTACGTGTTTGCCTTGTGGATATCAGTTTCCCCTGACTACTGGTGTAAAACACATTTCAGTGTGATAGAAAGGAATATTGGGAAATATGATCACAGAAAACTTATAAGCCTGTCTTCAACCGACAACTGATTGGACTTGCTAAAAAAAAGGGCATAGACTTCTTGTTAAGCATTTGTTGAGTATTAGGCCTTAGGTGGAATCCTGAGTCCCACCCAGAACTTTCTGTATTGGTACATTCCCTCTTCAAAAGACATGCAGACCAACCCATAACTTCTAGGAGAACAGAAGAATCTTATTGGAAGGAAGACCTTGCAGAAAAAAAAGGAGACTGTTTGACTGGTTGAATATCAAACAAGCTGTTTGCTTTGGAAGCATCAAAGCAAGAAAAGGCTAAATCTCTTTTTTTTACCCATCAAGATAAACCCCTTTTTTAAGACTGAAATGCAAAAGGAACCAACAAACAATCTAGTATGCTCAGTGATGACCAACTGGATCTTCTTGTGAGTGGAAGTGGGGGTATTGCAGCAATGAAGAAATGGGCTGTGTTTGGCCTTGTTCCATCGGTACTCATTGACCTTCAGATGAGAGAAAGAAGTGGAAGGTCTGACTAGCCTGAAGTTTAGGGAGATGTATGAACTCCTGAGCACTGACACTGACTTAGCCACTGGGGACTAGAGTTGACAGTGACATGGCCAGCTGGACTGATGGGCAGGGAGGCATGTGTGAACTCCTAAATTTGCAGCTGTTGTTATTGTTAAGAGCCATCGAGTCGGTTCTGACCCATAGCGACCCTGTATAGGGTTTCCAAGGAGCAGCTGGTGAGCTTGAACCTCTGACTTTGCAGTTCAAATGGCTTTGCAGTCTGGCGCAATACCCATTTAATCTACCTTGCATGACTAGTTGACTAGAACTCAACCACATGAAGATAAAGATGTTTAATATCGTGAGTAAGTTGCTATAATCTGATGAACTGGACCTTTGCTTATGGATACAGTTGTTCAAAGTTTCAACTGGAATAGCAGAATTCTTCATATCAAGGAATAAGCTTGTTTCCTCAGTGTAGTGCATTGATACAAATGGGCCATCTAGACATTGTCTATCAAAAATGGGAGCTATAGAGGCATGAAGTGGCTGGATTACAAGCTTTCATGAGTGTGTTTAATTTCAGAACCACAGGGTAAGTAGTTCAAACCCACCAGCTGCTCTCAGAAACCCTATACAGGGTCATTATGAGTCAGAACCAATTAACTGGGTACTATCTACATATTTGATGATGAGAAAGTGCCATCGAGTCGGTTCCGACCCATAGCGACCCTGTACAGGGTTTCCGAGGGTGTAAATCCTTACGGGAGTAGAAAGCCTCATCTTTCTCCCATGGAGCGGCTGGTAGTTTCGAACCGCTGACCTTAAGGTTTGCAGCCCGATTCGTAACCACTATGCTTGGTAGCGTAGTGGTTACAAATTGGGCTGCTATTCTCATGGTCACTAGTTCAAAACTCCCAGCTGTTCTGCAGGAGAAAGATAAGGCTTTCTGCTCCCGTAAAGATTTGCAGGCTTGGAAACCCAGTGCAGGGTCACTATGAATCAGAACCTACTTTATGGTACTTAACAACAACAGAGAAGACCAGTTAATACCAGTATTTTTCAAATTTACGCACCAACCACTAAAGCCAGTGAGGATGAAATAGAAGACTTCTACCGAATTCTTCAATCTGAAATTGATCAGTCATGCAGTCAAGATGTATTGATCATTACTGGTGATTGGAATGCAAAGGTTGGGAGCAAAGAGGAAGGATCACTGGTTGGGAAATAAGGCCTTGGTAATAGAAATGGTGCTGAAGATCGCATGATAGAATTCTGCAAAACCAATGATTTGTTCATTTCAAATACCTTCTTTAGACAGAGCTCTGGTAGCGTAGTGGTTACGAATCGGGCTGCGAACCTTAAGGTCAGTGGTTCGAAACTACCAGCCGCTCCGCGGGAGAAAGATGAGGCTTTCTATTCCCGTAAGGATTTACACCCTCGGAAACCCTGTACAGGGTCGCTATGGGTCGGCTCCGACTCGAAGGCACTTAACAACAACAACAACAACAATAGATTTGAAGAAAGAAATAGACAAATCTACAATAATAGTGGGTAATTTTAATACACTGCTTGCAAAAATGGATAGACCAACCAGAAAGAAACTTGGCAAATACACAGAGGAACTAAACAACACAATCAGCCAACTGGACCTCATAGATGTGTACAGAGCATTCAACCCAACAATAGCACAGTACACATTCTTTCCAGTGCACATGTAACATTCTCCACAAAACAAACCTCCCTAAATTTACAAATATCAAAACACTACAAAGCATCGTCTTAGACCAAAATACTATCAAATTAGAAATCAACAATGAGAAGACCAAGGAAAATAGTCAAATACTTGGAAAAGATTGAATTGATAAATGTTATGTTATATACAATAAAAATAGGTACCTTTCAAAAACATAAGTTATTACATACCTGGGAATTATAAAGTCATCTATCCTTGAACTAGAAGCCATTAAACAGTGTTTTTTCTTACATATTTTATTTTCACATACCAAAGATTAAGACCTATTAATTCAGAGCAAAAAAAATTTTTTTAATTTTCATGGAAACGTTAAAACAATGAGGAAACTCACAAGAAAGTACACAAAAACAACCAACTAAGCACAAGAAGACATGCAGAACAAAGAAAGTAGTAACACCACAAAAATCAAAACATAATGGCGGTAACTAATTAATTCTTATCAATAATTACACTGAATATAAACAGATAAAATGCACCAGTTAAGAGAAAAGAGGTGGCAGAATGGATAAAAAACCAAGATCCGCCACTATGCAGTCTGCAGGAGACCTTTTTAAACACAGAGACAAAAACAGATTAAGAGTCAAAGGATGGAAAAAATATATACCAAGCTAATTGTAATAAAAAACAAACAGGAGTGGCAGTACTAATCACCGATAAAATAAATTTTAAGACAAAAACCAGCATAATAGATAAAGATGGACATTATCTCATGATTAAAGAGACAATTGACCAAGATGACAAAACCATAATAAATATCTATGTTCCCAATGAAAGTGCTCCAGAATATATAATGCAAACTCTAATAGATTTGAAGAAAGAAATAGATGAATCTACAATAATAGTGGATGATTTTACTACACCACTTGCAAAAATGGATAGAACAATGAGAAAGCAACTTGACAAGGACACAGAGGAACTAAACACAATTAGCCAACTGGACCTCATAGATGTGTACAGAGCATTCAACCCAAAAACAGCGCAATATACATTCTTTTCCAGTGCACATGGAACATTCTCCAGAACAGACCATGTATTAGGCTACAAAACAAACTTCCATAAATTTACAAATTTCAAAATACTACAAAGCATCTTCTCAGACCACAATGCTATCTAATTAGAAATCAACAATGGGAAGACCAAGGAAATAAAGTCAAATACATAGAAACTGAATAACTCCCTGGTGAAAACCGATGGGTAGTAGAACAAATAAAATGTAAACTCACATAGTTCCTAGAAAAAACAAGAACGAAAACACCACATACAAAAATCTCTGGGACACATAAAAAGTAGTGCTGATAGGACATTTTTTTCCAATTTTTCTTCTTCCAAAAGAAGAAAGAGCCAACATTAACACATTAACACAGCATCTACATCAATTAGAAACAGACCAAGAGAGAGTACCTACAGCCACTAAAAGAAAAGAAATAATAAAGATTAGAGCAGAAATGAATTAGACAGAAAACTTATAGAAAGAATCAACAAGACAAGAAGCTGGTTCTTTGAAAGGATTAACAAAATTGACAGACCACTGGCAAACCTAACAAAAGAAAAAAGGGAGAAGATACAAATACCATGCATTAGAAGCCACAACGGAACCAAAAAAATTAAAAGGATAATAACAGAATACTATGAAAAGTTTGTAATCCAACAAATATGAGAACTTAGAAGAGATGGATACATTTTTAGAAAAACACCACCTACCTAAACTTAATCACAGTGAAGTAGAAAACATGAACTGACCCGTAACAAAAGAAGAAATTGATCAGATCATCAAAAAACTCCCAACCAAAAGAAGTCTGGCCCAGATGGCTTTATTGGTGAGTTCTACCAAACATTCAGGGAAGAGCTGTCACCAATTCTACTCAAATTATTCCAGAAGATAGAGGATGATGGAACACTTCCTAATACATTTTATGAAGCAAGCATAACCCTCATACCAAAACCAGGGAAGGACGTCACTAAGAAAGAAAATTATAAGCCAATATCCCTCATGAACATAGATGAAAAAATTCTCAACAATCTCCTAGCCAACCGTATCCAGCAACACATCAAAAAGATAATATATCATGATCAAGCGGGATTCATATCAGGGATGCAAGGATGGTTCAGCATTAGAAAACCAATCAACGTAATCCACCACATAATAAAAAAAAGAAAGAAAAGAACCACATGATCATATTGATTGATGCAGAAAGGGCAATTGACAAAATCCAACAACCAGTCCCAATAAAAACACTCAACAAAGTAAGAATTGAAGGGAAATTCTTCAACATAATTAAAAGCATATATAAAAAGCCAACAGTCTACATTACTCTCAATTGAGAGAAACTGAAAGCTTTCCCTCTGTGAACATGAACCAGACAAGGATGTCCTTTGTCACCGCTCTTATTCAATATTGTGCTGGAAGTCTTAGCAACAGCTATACAGCATACAGCAAGACAGGGAAATTAAAGGCAGCTAAATTGGCAAAGAGGAAGTAAAACATCTCTATTTGCAGATGATATGATCCTAAACATAGAAAACCCCAAGAGTTAGTAAAAAAGCTACAAGACTTCATTGGAAGATTCAGCAAAGTGGCAGGATATAAGAGCAACATACAAAAATCAGTTGGATTCATCTATACCAATAATGATAGCACTGAAAAGGACATTAGGAAAGCAATACCATTTACAAGAGCTGCGGAAAGGATGACATATCTGGGAATAAATATAAGCAGAGAGAAAAATGACCTATACAAAGAAAACTAAAACACTACTACAGAGACAACAAATAAGATGGCGGATCAGGTGGAAGTGCAGAAAGGAGCTCCAAAAGCAACAACACAGAATACCCGAAAATGCAGGCTCAGGGGATGGTCCCAGAACTCTGAACCACATATAAAGGAATATTTATAAGGTTAGAAGGCTTACAGCTAGGGGAATTGGTGGCAGAAGCAAGAAATCCATTGCTTTCTAGTTTGGGATGCTCATCTGCTCCAGGAGCCGCCATCTTGGGTGAGACCAAGCAGGGGAAAGATCAGAGAGGCCACAGATGCCTGGCAGAACCTCAGAGATAAAGATGTGGACATTCTTTTCTTTTGGTAGCTGTTTATTGGTCCCTTGATGTCTGAGCAACTCCATTCTAGTGACTATAGGGGTGCCTGAGCTAGTGGACACCCCAGCCCCACCCTCGGAGGATTCTACTACACATGCACACAGATCTCTTTGAAATTTAAAGAGACAGTTTCCAATTAAAACCAAACAGCCACAGCAGGCCCTGAACTATATATAACTAGAAAAAAGGCCTGAACAGGGGTTGTGGAGTAGGTCAAGCAGACAAAAAAGGAAATAGGCCAAAAATTAAATCCTAAGTTACATCAAAATGATCAACAGTGGCATCTTAAAATTTTTCAAGAAGAAGAGTGAAAGGGAAGCCCATTTCCTGATTACATATACCTGGAGACAATCAGAAAGCATAAAAAATACCAAAATACATAACCATCTAAGTATTAAGGCCACAGAATATGCCCAAAAAACAGAAGCAGATGACCATATCTGCACATGTCCAGAAAAGAGATTAAAATGACTGAGACAAATGTGCTAGAAGTAGACCTACACTCCATACTGGAAGATGGGCAGACTTTGGAAATGCCTGAGAAGGAATTCAGAAAAATGATTATAAAATGTATTAATACTCTATATAGTGGAGTTGAGAAAAATAAGGAAGAAGTCAGGAAAGTGCTACTGAAACAATCAAATAAGATAGAAATAATTCAAAACCTACAGAAAGAGGTCCAAACAATTAATAATAGAATATCAGAAATGGACAATACACCGAAAGGACAAAAGAGTAGAATTGAAGAGATAGAAGCCAGAACTAATAATCTAGCAGATAAATCTCTCAACAATAATAAGATAGAAAAATAAACACAGAAAAGGATACAAAAATCTGAAGAAGGCCTAAGATACATGTTGGATAACATGAAGAGGAATAACATAATAATTATTGGCATTCCAGAACAGGAACAATCACATAAGTCCACAGAGGAGATCGTTGAAGAGCTTCTGGAAGAAAATTTTCCTAACATCATGAAAAGTGAAAAGATAAGCATTCAAGAAGCTGAACGAACCTCAGGATGGATAGACCCTAAAAGACAATTACCAAGACATATAATAATCAAGCTCTCCAAAATCAAAGATAAGGACAGGATCTTGAAAGCAGCTAGGGAAAAGAGAAATATAACATACAAAGGCAAACAAATCAGATTAAGCTCAGATTTCTCAACAGAAACCATGCAGGCAAGAAGGCAATGGAGAGACATATATAAAACACTGAAAGAAGAAACTGCCACCCAAGAATCCTGTACCTAGCAAAGCTATCAATCATATACGATGGTGTAATCAAAACATCCCAGGATAAACAGAAGCTAAGGGATTTTGCCAAAGCCAACCCTGCTATGAAAAACATCCTAAACGGAGTTCTGTGACTGAGAACCAACAAGAACAGACAACAACTACAGAATGACTACAGCCTGAACTCAGTCGACAAATGGAAGAGTCAAGAACAGAATAAAATTATAAGAACAGAGGATCTGAGAGGTCAGTCTTTGATCAAAACAATTACAATGTGAAAGAAGGTAAACACAGAGGAACAGAGATCCAGGTGGTGGGAAGGTCAGATAGAATACTGGATAAATAGCTTGTCTTAAATGGAGGAGAGAACTAATGGAATATAAAAGGTAACCACAATGGAGTTGGGGTGGGGGATTTACTTTGGGTGATGGAGAGGGCAATACAAGAAGTGGGGAGGAGGCAGAAGAACAAGGTAGATAGGGGAACACTGAGACAGGTTTGCATGGCCTAGTGGGACAGAGGTGAATAGTGATGCATACTCAACTTTGGAACAACAGAGCTCTGGGATACAGGGATCTAGGTATAGCTTGAAGAGGGGAAATAATGCTAAAAATCTTGACTACCTTATGAATATTAGTTTCCCTCACCTACTATTGTAAAATAGACACTTGAGTGGCATAGAAAGGAATGTTGGGAAACATGATTAGAGAAACCTTGTAAGCGCCTTTAGCCTATAACCGATTGGAATACCTAAAAGGGGTTCTACTACTTGCTCAGTGAAATAGGCCTTGTGCAAAGCCTTTACAGAGTATAGGACCTTAGATCGAATCCTGAGTCCCATCCAGAACTTTATTAGGTGAGACATTCTCACTAGAAAGGACAAGCAGACTGGAAAAACTGCAGTGACAGAAGATACATCTTCATGATAAACCTGACCTATACTTAGAGCGGTAGTTACTCTAAATACCAACAGAGAGGGAAAGAGTCTTCAAATCAAGTATCAATGCTATCCACTCTGGACACAGGGTAGATAGGGATGGGCAACTTAGACATTGGCTACCTAAAATGAGGGGGCAATAAAGGCACGAAGTGACTGGCTTACAAGGTTTCAAGAGGGAGTTTAGTTTAAGAGTATGGGGGGAAAGAAAGAGTCCCCACTGAATAGCTGCCATCTTGTCTAGATGGGTCTGGTGAAAGAGATGGGAATAAGATTCATAAGATTCAATAGTGAATAACTGTTATCATGACTAATCGTGACTGTCACAGTTGTAAAGGTAGAAGTTTTTAACAAAAAAAGGGGAGTGATTAATCTTATAGTCCAGAAACAGAGGACCCTAGGACCATCAGGAAAGGAACGCACAAGCAGAATGTGGGACCTTATCCAGAGAAGCAGCAGCACCAGAGATGGAGGCAGAGAGAGGGGGAGCGGCTGAGGACTCTCGATTTATGGACTAAGGAGAGAGGGTCTAAAAGCTGGTGGCCAGGAGCAGACTTGCAGAATGTGTCCTTTGGAGACGTAAATGATTATATATGTCTGAGTGGGTTGAAAACAAACAAAGAACACTACTACAGAAACCAAATGAGATCTATAAAATGGACGAATATACCATGATCCTGGATAGGAAGACTTAACATTGTGAAAATGTCAATACTGCCCAAAGCAGTTTACATGTATAATGCAATCCCAATCCAGATTCCAAAGACATTCTTCAAAGAGATGGAAAAAACTATTACAAACTTCATATGGAAAGGAAAGAAACCCAGGATAAGCATAAATTTGCAAACCTCTCACTCCCTGTTGTCAAACTTTATTACATGGCTACAGTGGTTAAAACAGCTTGGTACTGGTACAATGAAACAAGCATTGATCAATGGAACAGAATCGAGAATCCAGAAATTAACCCATCCACATATAGCCAAATGATTTTTGACAAGACACCTAAATATATCACTTGGGGACAGGACAGTGTTTTCAGCAGATGATGTTGGCAGAACCGGAAAGTAATATGCAAAAGATTGAAACAAGGCCTTTACCTCACACCTTATACAAAAACCAACTCAGCATGGATTAGAGACCTAAATGTGAAACCCAGAATTATGAAGGCCATCAATGAAAAAGTAGGGACAAATGTGAGGGCTCTAATTGAGGGCATACACAGACTACCAAACATTTTGAAAACTACACAAACAAAAGTAGACAAAATAGATAATTGGGAAATAATAAAAATTAAAAACTTAT
>NW_006408723.1:5736283-5754216 GCF_000296735.1 Chrysochloris asiatica
ATACACACAATGGAATATTATGCTACCTTGAAGAATAACAAGGAAGCTGCAAGCCACCGCATAACATGGATGAACCTTGAGGACATTATGTTGAGTGAACTTCGTCACAAAAGGAGAAATACTGCATAGGACCACTACTGTAAAAGACTAAGAAAAAGAACCCATACTAAAGGCAGAGGTGGGAGGGGGGATTCTTTGCTGGTTACTTGGCTGTTGGGAGTGGGGTGAGGGGAGGGAGGGGAAAGTGAAGCACAGGGCAGGGAATAGACAGAGCATACTTTGAGTGTTAGGGAGGGGAGCAATATACAAGAAGGGGGGAGGAATGGAAGAACAAAGGGGATAGGAGAACAATTAGGCAGGTTTACATGGGGTAAGAGGGACAGAGGTAAATAATGATGTATGCACAACCTTGGAACAACAGGGCTCTGGGATACAAGGATTGAGACATGGTTGGAATGGGGGAAAGGAGGGAAATAATGTTAAGATGCTTGGCTGTCTTTTGAATATTGGTTTCCCTTGCATAACATTATAAAATAGACACTAGAGGGGGAGAGAAAGGAATAGCCAGAAATATTACCATAGAAAGCTTGTAAGTCCGTCTTCTGCCTATAACAGATTGGAATACGTAAACTGGGGCCAGGACTCCTGATGAGTTTTCCTGTAAGTACTAGGAAGGGCAGCATGGAAGCAAAAGTATAATGGAGGATCTAAAGAAACTGCCCAGTCCATGGCTGAATATGTGGCGATGTGGGTTAATGCGCTAGACTGCAAGATCAATTTGAATTGCAATGTCGGCAGTTCAAGCTCACTAGTCGCTCCTTGCAAACCCTATACAGGGTCACTATGAGTTGGAATTGACTCAATGGCACTTAACAACTGCAACAACAATAGCAATACTCCCAGCTAACTCCTCGCCTACATCCCCTTAGCACAGGCTTAAATTCGGCCTGAGTTGGTGGAGGCGGTGGAGGCGGCAGCTGTGGGTTACTCTGATTCCTGGGACTGAGACACTTTCTTCGTGGAGGACCGGGTGCAGAAGGTGGGGGGTGCGGTGGCTCCGCTGGCGGGGACCGCTGAGAAGGCGACGACAGGACAAGGACGAAGACGTCAAGGATAACTGGGATGATGATAATGAAGAAAAGAAGGAAGAAACTGAAGAAAAGCCAGAAGTAAAAGTTTCAGAAAAGAAAAAAATAGCAGAGAAGATCAAAGAAAAAGAACGGCAACAAAAGAAAAGGCAAGAAGAAATTAAAAAGAGGTTAGAAGAACCTCAAGAATCTAAAGTGCTAACACCAGAAGAACAACTAGGAGACAAACTGAGACTGAAGAAATTACAGGAAGAGGGCAGACCTTGAATTAGCAAAAGAAACTTTTGGTGTTAATAATACAGTTTATGGAATAGATGCTATGAACCCATCTTTAAGAGATGACTTAACAGAGTTTGGGAAGTTACTAAAGGACAAAATTACACAATGTGAAAAGTCAGTATATTTTGCCAGCTTTTTGGAAGCCTTAGGTCGAGATGTATGTATTTCATTGGAAATTGAGGACTTAAAAAAGATTACCAATTTGTTGACTGTGCTTTGCAGTGAAAAACAGAATCAAGAAAAGCAAAGCAAAGCAAAAAAGAAGAAAGGTGTGGTTCCTGGAGGGGATTTAAGGCTACCATGAAAGACGATCTGGCAGACTATGGTGGTTATGATGGAGGATATGTACAAGATTTTGAAGACTTCATGTGACAACGTTTTATCTTCTCCTGGTGTCTTCTTTCTGTTGCCCACAAACCCTTCAACATGTAGCACAACTTCCAAATGCTACAATCAGAAGGGCAGTATCTTTTGTACTGGTTATTTAACCCCTTGACTTTTAGGTGCTAATGTATGAATGAGGGAACTTGGCTCTTTCTGCCAAGGGGTTAAAATCGGGAACCTCAGTTGCTAACTAAATCATAGTAAAAAACAAAAAGAAAAACCTAATAATGTTGTCATTGTTGCTATCTGATTCCACAGCAGCAGTCACTAAATTGGAAACAAGATTGCAATGTGACAAATTGTGTAGTATTTACCAGCACCATTCAGTAATACAGCCTTAACCATACCTCTTTGAACTACTTCATAGCTTGTCAAGAAAAGCAGTTTGCAGCAAGGGCATGTGTTGTGCACCTAATATTAAAATTGCTTTGCCTTAAAATTGAGTGTGAGGATATTAAAATTACATTGTAAAGAAGACTGCTTATCTCAGAGTGAAGATACTATAACCCAAAAGCCACTAGAGTTTGATACTTAAAAATAAATGACCAAAACCCTCCAATGTTGAAACTGAAGAAGGTAAACCTCCACTGCATCTCAGGCTGTGACATCTCTTGAGTGCAAAGACTGTCAAGTTCATATTTATCAGAATATTTCTACCATGTACTGCTCTGGATGAGAGGGAAACTTCGCTTGTTTTAACTGTCTGGTTTAAATGTCTGAGAAGCAACTCCTTTGTTCTTCTAGGCTGCAATGGAACAACTTTAACAGGGTTTTGGCATTTCCTTTTCTTTATAAAACATGCTCAGCAAACTGCACTAGTTAACTACAGTTTGATAAGTTGTTATGTTAACAATTATGACATCTGCAATGTTTTACAGAGCAATTAATTTAATAAAATAAAAACAAAAACAAAAATAAAACAATAGCATTACTCATGGTGGCCCATGAGGAGACACAATAGTCCTGTTTCTATAGCAATTTTGTTTGTGTTGTTTCCAGATATATCAATTGGGGTTGGTGTCACTTAAATGAAGGAATGTTGAAATGCAAATCAGTATTTCTGGGTTCTAATCAGGACTCTGCCTATTAGAAGCTTGTGTGGCTTCCCATTGCCTTTAGGTAATTTCCTAGAAGGCCCTGCCCACTTCTGCAGATTAATCTCTGGTCACTTTCCCTGTGTGTGGAAAAAACCTGTGCATGTATGAACAACATATGTTGTTGCTGTTAAACTCTGTTGAGTTGGTTCTGATCCATAGCAACCCTATATAGAGTTTCTGAGGAAAGATTGGTAAGCTTAAACCTCTAACCTTGTGGCTCAAACCGACTTTACAATCCATCACATTAACCCACAGTACCACACCAGGACTCCACATATATATGTGATGGTGGTGGTGGTGGTTATGTGCCATGGAGTTGGTTCCAACTCTTAGCTATCCTGTGTAGGGTTTCTGAGGCTGTATATCTTTACAGGAGCAGAAAGTCTCATCTTTCTCTTGCGGAACAGCTGATTGTTTCAGACTGCTGACCTTGGGATTAGCAGTCTGACTCATAATGACTACGCTATCAGAGCTCCTTACATATATATGTAAAGGGAGAGATAGCCCTAGTTACAAATACATATACATATGAGATTGAGTCAAAAATTACCCATACTCCACTTATATTAAAACACCCTTCCATGTCCATGGCTGATGACAACAGTGAGCATGCATGTGAAATGATTCTGTTGAATAGATGAGTGCCAGGTGGATTATGTGGCAAATCATTTCCAATCAACCATGTTTCTGCCTGTGAAATAATCCACAACAGACTTGGGTTTCGAAAAGTTTGTGCAAGATGGTAATGAAACAGCTCACAGAAAAGCAAAAACAGAAGTGTTTGAAAACCCTATCAGAGTTGCTATGAGTTGCAATTTGACAGCACCTACAAACAACAGCATATTAAGTCAAGGTTGGTTTTTATCACAAGGTCAGAGGTTCAAGCTCACCAGCCACTCCTTAGAAACCCTATACAGGGTCGCTATGGGTCAGAACAGTATATGTATATAAACTCGTGTGGCACTGTAGGGTAAACACTCATCTGCAAGGTCAATTTGGACTACAAAGTTAGTGGTTCAAATTTGCCAGCCACTCTTGGGACACCCTATAGAGGGTTAGAACTGACCTGATGTCACTTAACAACAGCAATAACAAATATGTATAGTCCTGGTGTGGTTCTGTGAGCTAATGCAGTGGACTGCAAAGTCGGTTTGATCCATAAGGTCAGCAGTTCAAGCTCACCAGCCACTCCTTTGAAACCCTATACAGGATCGCTATGGGTCAAAACTGATTCAATGGCACTTAACAACAACATTATTGTTTGTTTAGTGTGTTGAGTCTGTTCCAACTCATAGTGATCCTGTAGTGGGTTTCGAAATGTGACTGGTGGATTTGAACTATCAACTTTGTGTTTAGCATAATGCTTATTCTACAGTGCTACACCAGGATTATATACATATACAGTAAACACTATACAGGATCACTATGAATCAGAACCGATTATTGTTGTTAAGTGCCGTTGAGACTCATAGTGACCCTGTATAGGTTTTCCAAGGGGAGGATGATGAGTTTGACCCATCAACCCTGTGGTTCAAACCGACCTTGAAATCCAGCACATTATCCTGCAGAGCTATATATACATATACATATATATGTGGGGGCTTCAAAGAGTTCCTAGAATTATTCCATTATCTTTTAATTCCGTTTGTCGAGGAACTTTTTGAAGTCCCATTTTACATATCTATCCTTTGTTGGTACAAATGGCTAACACACATGGTTGCTAACCAAGAGTTTAGCATGTTCTACCCAGAGGTAGCGCAGAAAAAAAAACCCTGGAAATATGTTTCTTTAAAAAACAAACATACAGCCAGTGAAAACCCTATGGAACACTTCTTATCTGACATAGATGGGGATTTCTGCAATTCAAAATCAACTCAGTTGCAACTGGTTAGTTGTATATGTGACAGAATCTGTTGTTATTATTAGTGCCATTAAGTCAGTTCCAACTCATAGCAATCCTATTGCCCAGTCCTTTGCCAACCTCATAATCATTGTTGCTGCCACTGTGTCAATCCATTTTGTAGGATTCGCTCTCTTTTTCCATAACCCTCCACTTTACGTAGCATGATGGCTTTCTCCAGGGACTGATCACTCCTGACAATATATCCAAATTACGAAAGACCAAATCTGGTCATCTTGGTTTCTAGGTCACATTCTAGTTATATTTCTTCCAACACAGATTTGTTTGTTCTTCTAGTAGTCCATGGTATATTTAATATTCTTCTCTAACTCCATTAACAAATGCATCAAATTTTCTATTGTCTTCCTTATTCATTGTCCAACTTTCACATACATAGAGTTGTTTTTGTTAAATGCCACTGAGTCAGTTTCAACCCATAAAAACCCTGTATAGAGTTTCCAAGGAGCGTCTGATGAACTTCAAATGCCAACCCTGCAGTTCAAACCAACTGTGCAGTCCAGTGCATTTGCCCACAGTGTCAATTGAAAATACCATGTCCTCAAACTGACATCTTCTCTCTTGAATACTTTACAGAGGTCATATGTGGCAGATTTGTTTAATGCAATACATCTTTGATTTCTTGACTGCTGCTTCCATTAGTGTTATCAGTGGATCCAAGCAAAATGAGGCTTTAACAACTTCAATCTCTTCTTCATTTATCATGATGTTATTTATTGGTCTAGTGGTTAAGTAGGATGTTGTTTTATTTATATTGAGGTACAATCCATACTGAAAACTGTGATCTTTAGTCTTCATCAGTAAGTATTTTAAGTCTTTTTTGCTTTCAGCAAGCATGGTTGTATCATCTGCATACCTCAGGTTGTTAATGAGTCTTCCTCCAGTGCTGATATCACATTCTTCTTCATATAATGCAGCTTCTCAAATCATTTGCTCAGCATATAGACTGAATAAGTATGGTGAAAGAATACAAGCCGGGTGCACATCTTTCCTGATTTTAACTCATTCACTGTCCTCTTGTTCTATTTGAACAACTGTCTATTGGTCTATGTATGGGTTCATCTTGAGCACAATTAAGTGTCCCAGAATACTCATTCGCTACACTGTTGTTCATAGCTTGTCATGATCTACCTAGTCCAAAGCCTTTACACAGTCAGTAAGACACAGGTATTGCTGGTATTTTCTGCTTTTAGCCAAGATTCGTCTGACATCAGCAAAGATATTCCTCATTCCATATCCTCTTCTGAATCTGGCTAGAAACTGTAGTTGTTCCCTGTCAAACAGTTGCAGTCATTTTCATGCAATCTTTAGCAAAATCATAGTTGCATGTGATATTAATGCTATTGTCCAATGATTTCTGCATTCTGTTGTGTCCCCTCTCTTTGAAATGGCACAAATATGGATTTCTTTCAATCATTTGACCAGGTCTTCCAAATGCCTTGGCATAGATGAGTGTCTGCATTGCTGCATCAGTTTGTTAAAATATTTTGATTTGCATTCCATCAATTCACAGAACCTTGCTCTTTGCCAATGCCTTCAGTGCTTTGGCAAAGACAGAGACTGTATGGCTCCTAAAGTTTAAAATTTTTATCATCAGACCCTTTATCCAAAAACTTTGCCCACTCCTTAGAAGAAGTTTATCCCTCAAAAAGAGGATAATCCACCCTGGAGACAGCTACAGAGGAGACTCACAGTGGTTGTGCCCCCCTTAGCCCCACCCAAATTATGGATTCTGTCATGAGCTTTCAATCGCCAACACCCTTTCTAAGGTCTCCTCTCTCTAAAGAAGTCAAGAACTACATATCCTAAAATCTTCACCTTTATCTATGAATTCCATGTTGTTTTGAAATATTTAATAATCATTCTTCTGAATTCCTTCTCAGGAATATCCAAGGCCTGCCCTCCTTCCAGAATGGAGTCCAGGTCTACCTCTAGGTCATTTGTCTCAGACATTTTATCTTGTTTCTGGACATGTGCTGATATGGTCATCTGCTTTTGTTTTTTTGGACATGTTCAGTGTTTATCTGTGTCCTTAATACTTAATTGAGAGTATGTTTTGGTATTTTTAATGCTTTCTGATTGCTTCCAGGTAGATGTGATCAGGACGTGGGCTTTTTTTTTCACTCTTTTTATTGCTTAACTCAGACTAACTTTCACAGGTGTTGTCTGCCTCCCTGGAATATGGCAGTTGGTGTTGGTTCTTGCCTGGGTTTTGGTGTTTTATAGAGTGTGGTTGTAGCTTAACTATATGGAAGCAGTTGCTGTCTCTTCTTGGGTAATATAGGGAGAGAGAGAGTCCACCAAAGGTAGAAGGGGGAGCATACAACAGCAAAAAAAAAAAAAAAAATCAACAACAAAAAGACAAAACTAGACTGAATACTGTAGTCTGTAATCACAGAAAAGGGAGAGGAGGGAGAGATAAAAAAATCTGTAGCCTAATATGAGTTTGACTTTAATGTCCTCTCTTCAGCTTCTTGCCTTCAAAGCTACCTGAGAGATTTCAACATGCCATTGTTGGCTGTTATGCTGTACCTGAGGATTTAACTTTGGCACTGTTTTGTGTTTAAACTTTCTTTCACTCTCTACACTCCTATCCTGCCTTTTCCCATATTTAAAAAAACAAACAAAAAACAGTTCAGGGCCAGCTCTTGGGCTGAGAGTATCTGTGCTCATGAGTGGCAGAGGAACCCACCAGTGGTGAGGGTGGGGGGTGTCCACTCACTCAGGCACCCACACACCCCCTCTAGTCACCAGAATGGAGGTGTGCAAACAGTGGGGAGAAGGGGGTCAATGAACAGATACCAAAAAAAAGAAAATTAGAATAAAGCAAAACCGAAAAAATGTATTGTCCAGCTTTGCTCCAAGGTTCCCACGGCATTTTTCCATGGTCTGTCTGCTCTCCCACTTTGTCTTGCCATTTGGTTTTGTCCAAGTTGTCAGCTCTTGGCCGCTGAGCCTGGAAGATTCAAAAGTACAGGATTTCTTACTTTTGCTACAAGTTCCACTTGCTATAAGCCTTCAATTTTTAAAAAATATTCCTATTTCTGTGGTTCTGAGTTTTGGAGCTCTGCCATGGATCTGCTTTTCCTGGTATTCTGTGATATGGCTGACAGCAAACTTCATTGCACCTCCACCCTAGCCACCATCAAGCCCCACCTCTTCTGAATTCCATATTGTTGTTCTTATTATTAAGTGTCATCAAATCAGTTCCAACTTGTAGAGACCCTGTGTAAGGTTTCTGAGGAGAGGATGGTAAAGAACTACCAACCTTGTAGTTCAAACCAAATTTGCAAACCATTGTATTAATCCATAGCATCACACCAGATCTCCTAGTGGTTAGTAGCCCAATGCTTATCCAACAGTG
The DNA here is from genome assembly GCF_000296735.1 of Chrysochloris asiatica. Classification (NCBI taxonomy): domain Eukaryota; kingdom Metazoa; phylum Chordata; class Mammalia; order Afrosoricida; family Chrysochloridae; genus Chrysochloris; species Chrysochloris asiatica. The sequence continues at coordinate 5,744,414 of NW_006408723.1, forward strand.
CCACACTTTGAGTCCAATTTAATATTAGCATCCACCAATACTTGCCCAAATTTTAGATGGTAGAAAGAAGAGACCAATGTTATCTGGAGGCAGCTTGTAGACAGATGTGGGCAGTTGGATGTGCCATTCAGAGGAGCCTACATGAGCTCTTCAATAATCATTTGCAGGCTAAGAATTGGCGAAAACATTCTAGAGGCTTCTTGAAATTTGTAGAAATTTTGAAACAAACTCTTGAGAACTACCTTTATTGTTGTAGACCAAGACCACTGGTGAGAGCTTCCTCAGAGAGCATTCACCTACTACAGAGCTGTAGGATGAGACCATCATGCCACTTTCCTGCCCTTCACTCCCCAAACTCCAAAAGTTAGAAAGACAAAATGACTCAGAATACAATGAGCAATAACTTCTATTTCCCTGTAGTCCCAGTTGGGTGAGGCCATCACCCAGCGTGTAGGGTTATTCCACCTCCACCCCACCCCCAAACATACCAGACTCTAGGGGTCATGGCCCCAGAACATTTGAGTCACAGATTGGCTCTCTGTTTTTTCAAGTATGTTCAGGAAGGACCTTCTGTATATAAGATGCACATTGAATTGCATGCTTGTGATAATTGGAAGAAGCATATCTGGGATTGGACAATCATGAAGGCTTTGGAACCCAAAGTTTGAATCTGAATCCACTCTTAGCTGGGTGGCTGTAGGCACATTCTCACTCTCCATTAGTGTGAAAACCAGATTCTCACAATTTATTAGTATATTGCAAGATTAACCCTGGCCCTTTGCTGCAATGCTAACTGCTCCTCTCCCTCCCTCCTTTCAAAGGAGCAGAGGTCAATGACAGGCTCCCACCCAATCCTCAATCTCTGGCCTCTCACTTCCAGTGGCTATTTCTTCCACTCTTCAAATTGTTGACCCAAACTTAACAACAGTTCATTTAAGTAAAAGTCCCTCACACTGGCAGTTGTGTGTCACAGACATTAGCTGAATACCTGTGAGAGAAAGATTTTAGTAAGTTTTTTTTTTGTTTTGGTCATATATGTTTGTTGTTGTTGTTGTTGTTAAGTGCCATCGAGTCGGGTCCGACCCATAGCGACCCTGTACAGGGTTTCCGAGGGTGTAAATCTTTACGGGAGTAGAAAGCCTCATCTTTCTCCCGCGGAGCGACTGGTAGTTTCGAACCGCTGACCTTAAGGTTCGCAGCCCGATTCGTAACCACTACGCTACCAGAGCTCCTTATATATGTTTAAACCCTTCTAATTATTGTTCCTGACCATTACTACTCTAACTTTTCCCCTGTGTATGTGCTAAATGATTTAGTGCCATATTGTTAATTAAACTTAGAAGAAGGAAGCAAGCTGGAAGGAAAACCAGAAAGTTATGATACCATGCCTCAAAAGAATGTACCCTTAAGATAGATCAGCATTGTTTGAAGGGACAGGAGAAAGTCATGTCCCAGAATGTAAGGGGATGTGACCCAGTGGAATGTAGATTGTACTTCTGGATGGAGAGCCATTACATTATAAAAAAGGAATGTGACAATAACAGATGGATTGATATACTGAAGGGTATAAGAACACCAACCATATGCAGGAAAATAAGACAGTCTTTGAGAAAGATCTCACTGTCTTCCAGATCTGTCAATAAAGTGTATGTTGATTCTCATCCTGTCTCTGTGGCTGGCTGTTGCGACTGATGGTTGGACCTTTTGTCTGGTAACTCTTTGGAGGTCACAGAATATTTCATATCTACTAAGCTATGGAGTCCTGGTGTGGTGCTGTGGGTTAATGTGCCAGACTGCAAAGTCAATTGAACTGCAAGGTCAGTGATTCAAGCTCACCAGCTGCTCCTTGGAAACCCTATACAGAGTCACTATGGGTCAGAAGCAACTCGACGGCAATTCACAACAACAACAAAGCTATACAGAACCATTCTGGCCAGCAGAACTGTTTGCGTCTGACTTCTACATCTGTCTCCCCTCCTTCTTCCAGTACTCCTCAACCCTACCCTAGATCTAACAAAGGACTTCATAACTTCTGCTTAATTCTATAGTAAAAGGAAATTAATTTGCCTTAGGGTCTGAAATCTAAGGGCACTTTGCCTGCCTACAATTACAGCCAGCAGCCAGATCATTAGCTATATTTTGTGCAGTGGCGTTATATTTCAGATGCCATTTCTTGAATATTTTAAGCACCTCTGACAGCCTGAAATATGGCAGAATGTATCTGAGATAGAGTTAAGGCCAGTCTCCAGTCAGTGCAGGAAAGACAATAATGCTTCACAGGGAGTTGCCAAGCAAGCTCCTTAATGACTGCCACAGACCCATGGTTCTGATTTCATACCCAGAAGGCCTCTGAGGCAGCCTTATTGATTTTCCTATCTTCAATTGTCTCTACCCTGCTTCCTACTCTGTGGATGTTACTATTGCTGCCATCAGTTGTGATTGTGGGAAGAGGTTCCTTTGTTCTCTATGCCCTATAAAAAATGCCACATAAAACTAAGGTTTTGGGTTTCATCATGATGTCGTTTCCTGAGGTTTCCCTCATCTATATGATCTTGTTTTGTCTTATCTTTATTGAGACTTAATTAAGTGTCTATAGATGTAGCTCTGGTAGTGTAGTGGTTAGCAGTAGGGCTGCTAACCTCAGGGTCAGCAGTTCGAAACTACCAACCATTCCACGGTAGAAAGATGAGGCATTCTGCTCCCACAGAAGAAGAAAGATAGACCATAGAAGAATTGATGCTTTTGAGTTGTGGTGTTGGAGGAGAATATTGAAAGTGCTATGGGTTGCCCATAGAACCAACAGATCTGTGTTGGAAAAAGTGCAGCCAGAAGGCTCCTTGGAAGTCAAGATTGTGAAACTTCATCTCATACTTCGGACATGTTGTCAGGAGGGACCAGTCGAAGGATATCATGTTTGGTAAGGTGGAGGGTCAGAGAAAAAGAGGAAGACCCCCAGTGAGATTGATTGGCCAAGTGGCAGCATTGATGGACTCAAGCGTGGCAACAGTGGTGAGGTTGGCCCAGGATCAGGCAGTGTTTCGTTCTGTTGTGCATAGAGTCGCTATGAGTCGGTACTGACTCAATGGCACCTAACAACAACAACAAAGATTTACAGCCTTGGAAACCCTATGCAGGGTCACTATGCTCCATGGCACACTACCACCACCACCACCATAATATCGGAGGAGTCCTGGTGTGGCACTGTGGGTTAATGCCAGACTGTAAAGCTGTTTGAACTGCAAGGACAGTGGTTCAAGCTCACCAACTGCTCCTTGGAAACCCTATAGAGGGTCACCATGGATCGGAATCGACTCAACAGCACTTAACAGCAATAACGTAATATTGGAAATCTTATATAGACAGTGATCACTATGAGTTGGAACCTACTTCACAGCACTTAACAACAACAAACAACATTATATATATACATGGAGCTCTGGTAACGTAGTGGTTACAAATCAGGCTGCAACCCTCAAGGCTGATCCATGGGAGAAAGATGAGGCTTTCTGCTACCGTAAAGATTTGCAGCCTCAGAAACCCTGCGCAGGGTCACAATGAGTCAGAACCGACTCCACGGTACTTAACAACAACAACATATATGTATATTGGAATCTTTTCTCCCTTAGCACGAGCTTCTTGTCTTGTGTTGTTGTTTTTGTTTTGTTTTGTCTTAACCTTTGAGGTCATCTTTCTTTAACCAAAATGATTTATTAGGTTATTTTGCTAGAGAAAATATTTTTTCTCTCTTCTGACTTTAAAAAAGAATTACTTTTTCCTATGTTCTGTATAATCTAAACCTCCCCCACCCCATTTCCTAAATGCACAAGAAATTCTGGTAGGCTATAACTATAAGCCTTCTGGTGTGGTACTGTAGAATCAGCACTGGACTGCGAACCATAAGGTTGTCAGTTCAAACCTACCATATGCTCCTCAGAAACCCTATACAGGGTCACTATGAGTCAGAACCAACTCGATGGACCTTAACAACAACGTAACCATAAAATAAGAACAAGTACTTTCTTTGACCACATAGAACCATAGCTGTTTCAAAGCCTCTATCCACTCAGGAAACCACATGGCACAGACCTCACAGAAAGCACAGCCATCATCCAGCTAGTCTCTGGCTTCTTGAGTCTACAAGATGGGAAACGTTGTCTCACATAGCCCCACAGTAGACAGACTTGGGTCCCCTTGCTGATCACAAGAGACTACTATATAAAAGCATGCTACTGTATTAATTTACGAGAAATGGTATCCAAAATGACAAGTCCTTCCAGTCCTGACCAAGGAAGAAGGAGGAAAATATGCACAGAAAGAAGAAATGTAGCACTTTTTTTTTTCTTTTTATTTGAAAACAAATTCCTCAAAAGGTTCTCCTGCTGCTATTGCTCTCTGCCTCCCCTATCCCCCACTCTCTTTCCTAGCAGGTAATTCTGCCACCATGTTTCCCCTGGACCCTGGACTGGCCAGGGGAATGGGGGTGGGAAACAGCCTTTTCTATGTGCTGTGCCATTTATTGGAGCACACATGGGATTGAGTAAGAGAGGCTGGGGTTGAAGTATTACCTGAGATGAACCCATCATGGGCTTTGGAGTTCTCAGACCTGATTACCCAATAAGCAAGGTTAGCATGGGCTTACTTGTGCTTATGTACTCATCTGCAGTAAAGAATTTTGCCTGCAAAATTGCTCACTGGCAAATAAGCACAAGTAAACCCATGCTTATCTTGCTTTCTGAGTAATCCCTTATCGTCAGGGACTCTACGTTTGAAAAGAGGCTTTGATTCTATAGGAAGGTGATGTGGGGCTGGGATAGAGACAGATTCCAGCCCTACCTAGAAGCAGAATCTTTGACGTGGTGAAAAAAACGTGAAATTGTTCCATACAGATTATGTACATAAACAAATTTAATCCCATATTTACCTTGCTTAATGGGTAATCACAACCTGACTTATACCCACATTTCCAGAAGATATACTGCTACTGTTACTTCTCCCTGCTATTCATGTTTCGGCCTTTCTGGTAAACAATCTCTTGCCCAAAAACATTGTAAGATTGAGGGTCCTATGGGACAGCAATTTGTGTGTCATCACTTCTCTAGGATGTCCAGGCTTAGATATTCACCCCTGATGCTTGTGGGTGCCATGTCCAGAATCTCCCTGGACCATTGCTCCCTGTCCTCAGGGGTGCTGGGTCAGCCCACCTGAGTTTGATCCAGGGAGGATATTTGTTCACATCACTCCCAAAAGTGTTGTGATAACCCTCTAAGTGAAAGTGACTTAACATGTAGCATATCCTTTGAATATTTGGTGAATTGCAGTATCAATTATGTTAAAGTAGGTGGTGGTGGTGTGACATGGAGTCGGTTCTGACTCATAGTGGCCCTGTAAAGGGTTTCTGAGGCTGTACATTTTTATGGGGGCAGAAAGACTCACCTTTCTCCTGCAGACAGCTGGTAGTTTTGAACTGCTGACCTTAAGGTTAGCAACCAATTCATAACCACTACGCTACCAGAGCTCCTTTGCTAGAGTAAAGCATTAGTAAAACTGAGGTGGATTGGCGTAATAGCCACAAAAATGAGCTCAAACATACTAACTATCATGAAGGAACAAACAATGATTTGTTGTCTTATACATGAGTCAGAGTCACTTTGATGTTAATTAACAACAACCAGCAGGCTCACCATAGAAAGTGCCCTGGCACTAAAACCCAGATTCACTCAGTTGACCTGAAGGGAGCAAATCCAACAAGAAGGGAACATTTTCTAATTCACTAAAGGTGCACTGTGGACCAGCAGATGGCCCTGGATACCAGCAAAGGACAGCCATAGTCCTGACAAGGTGTCATGAGTTTAGCTGCCTGAAGGGTGGCAGCTTACACCATGACTCAACCAACCCTATCCTGGCAGGACATGGGACCCACAGAGAGGACCTTACCCAACTTAGGAGACAAACACCCCCTACAAGGACAGCATTCATCCCATGGAAAGAGCATAGACATATGACATTAGGCAGCTATCCAGAATCAGCTGTGAAACTGGTTCTTCAAGCATTGTGCACATGAAAGGGCTATAGTCAGGTATAGGTTCCTTTCACCTACCTTCCCACAACATCCTCCTCCAAGACTCTTCTTTTACAACATTCTCCTTTGACAGCATTAGCTTGAGAGACGTTCCTTCACTTGCATCTGTGGCAAAGTCACTTGGTGGCAGTCATTCAACATTGAACAAACTCCCTCTCTCTGCTGTAGTTCCTACTGAGCCAGAGAGTGAATCCTTTATTTAGTAGTTCTAGGACAATCTGTAAATAACACTGATGATAATCCCCAAACAAGATCATTAGGTTATGTCCCTTGCACACTAGCATGTTTGTGAACAAAAACTACTGTTCTCAAAATAGCCAGGCTGTGAGTTGCTCTGGCAGAAGGAGGAACACTGACAGTCCCCAAATTGCAAGAATAATAGATCACAGTCATTCCTCTAGTGCATCTAATATGAACAGAGAACAAAGTCAGAGACCCAAATGCTTTTAGTTGACTTAGAAAAAGACATACACAAACAACTTTATTTCATTATCATTGTTCCTTCATTTTCTTAATGGCCCCTGATATATATCCAGGAACACAGAAGAATAAGTGTTTGGTTTATATGTTATAAAATGATTGGGGCTTAAACAAATAAAAAAGAGGAGCATAAATTGACTAAAGCACAACAATGATTATTCACTAAGATAGTCTTCATTAGAGCTTTTTCATTTTTATCCACAATACTCCCACCCAGGAATTTTAATTAACTGGAAACAATAGCTCACAGCAGTATTGTGATTACCTTAAGACCAGAACATTAATAAACAGAGACCATTTGCTTACAAAATTACAAGTTACAGAGAAGGTGGGACAGACTAATAAGTGAACACAAGTTAAAAGGAAGCCTGGTGATGTAAGACTTGTGATGACTCACATGTGCCGGCAACAGAGCTATGCTTTCAAATACAGGGTAGCAGACAGAGCCAGTAGGAACTGTTATTAATATCAGGTTTTCTTCAGCCCAGGGGTGGGGTTTCTTGGACACTCCCGTTGGAGCACAGATTACAACACAGCCCAGAGTCAGACAGTGCTTAAAAGTGATTCCATGTCTGCTCTTTCTGCATCAGTTCTTCTACAGTCTTCCTGATTCATTGTCCAACTTTCACAAGCATCTGAGGCTTGCATCAGGAGTACCTTATTTCTCAAACTGACATCTCTACTCTTGATAACTTTGGTCTTGAACACACATTTGTTTGAACACTTCTAAAGGGCAGCCACCTTACAGGAAAGTGATTCATTTATTGTACTAATGAAATCATGATGGATTCAAGCTGAAGTTCCTTTTTCAGATGGGCAAAGCAGTTTGATGAAAGAGAACTGGAGTTATAATGAAGCTTGCCATAGATTTCTGCAAGGTTACGATGAAACTGTTTTCTTATCAGTTATGAATTGAATGTGTCTCCCAAAAATGTGTCAACTTGACCAAGCCAGTATTATGAATTAATCTTCCATTTTGTACCCACGTAAACCCAGGGGAACATTTATGTCACGATACAGGGGATCTCCATGGACCACCAGGCACACAGATGCTGAAAGGAGACAAGAAACTTTCTTCTAAACTGTAAGCCAACAGCGAGAGAAAGGCTTCCCCTGTAGTTGATGCCCTGAATTTGGACTTCTAGCCTGCTAAGCTGTTAATAAATTTCTGTTTGTTAAAAACATCTACATGTGGTATTCCTGAGAAAGCAGCACTAGATAACTAAAATAATGTTGTTGTTAAGTGCCATCAAGTCAGTTCCAACCCATAGAGATACTGTACAGGGTTTCTAAGAAACAGCTGGTGAGCTTGAACTGCCGACCTTAATGCACCAGGCTGTGCAGTCTGGCGCATTAACCCACAGCGCCACACCAGGACTCCAACTAAAACAATATCCATCTACAAATGACAGACCAAGAGGAAAGAGTATTATGTGTATGTATGTATGTATATGTATGCATCATAAACATACACATACCATGGACTTCAAAAGGTTACAGACAGTATTTATTAACAGGAATTACAGTGTTTTGTTTTGTTTTTAATTTATTTTGGAGAAACACAAAAGCACATGAAGGAAAGGATAATATGAGTATGTGTACATTCATGTGTGTGAATATATATTGTTGTTGTTGTGTGTGCCTTCTAATAGGTTCCAACTTACATTGACTTTTAAGGGTAGAAAGCCTCATCTTTTTCTCACAGAGTGAATGATGGATTAAAACCAATGACCAATGCAAAACCCAGTATGCCACCAGAGCTCAATATATGTGAGTGTATTTGTTGTTGTTGTTGTTAAGTGTTGTTGAGTCAGTTATGAGCCATAGTGACCCTGTACAGGCTTTTCAAGGGGCAGCTGGTGAGCTTGAACTTCCAAGCTTGTGATTCAAACCTGCTTTGCAGTCCAGTGCATTAACCCACAGAGTCACACCAAGAATTGTTGTTAGGTGCCATCAAGCTGGTACTGACTCATAGTGACCAACAAAACATAGCACAGCAAAACATAGCACAACAAAATCCTCACTACTGGACCATTAATAAAACATCAAGAGATGCTTCCGGTACGGCAGGACAGCTAGAGAAGTAAGGTAGGGATGGGCTCCGGTGAAAAACGAGTGGGATATCACAAAGGAAACATTCGTGTACCAGTCCCATGGCTTTTAAACTATCATAAAGTCTCCTGAACTTGGATTTTTGAGAAATCATGCTACTAAGGATAAGGAAGGGTGAGTATTTTGGGACTCTTGCCTGCGGGACCACGGGTTGCTCCTGTGATTGCAGAATTTAGATGGCGGGGCCAGGGCCACCCGATTGGAAAGCAGCGTCTCCAGTGAGGGAAGGGGGAAGGGCAAGAGGCAACATAGCTTCTTTCCCCCCACCCCAAGTCTCCCCGCCTTGGCTTGAGATCCCAATAAAAATCGGCCGGGTGCAGCTCAACCATGCACGGAGAGTGTGAGAAAGTCTGCGGCGGCTTTTTGACGTCATCCATCATCCCCCATCTGTCACTGCATCTAAGCCCCCTGCCCCCACTCCTAACTAGCAGCCGGGATCCTCCAGCGGCTGTTCTGATGGGATAGGGAACAGAAAAAGTTAACCAAAGCCACATATCTGCTCCAATGTGGTGTTTCTGTCCATGCGTTTATGTTACTTCTGCTTTCAGTCCTTTGGATTACACATCCTCCTAGAGGTGGGAACTTATCCTCCCTATGTCCCATAAGAAGCAGCAGCAATTGTGGCCATATAGCCAAGCTACAACATAATACTCCACCACTTAGACAAGACCCAACAAAATCTGCTATGCATTACACATGAAAAGGGAAGTCCATCTCCTGATCATCATCATAATAAAAATAATAATAATGATAATAAAGCAATAACCATGACCAATAAAAAACAATCAATTTTATCGAAGCATATCCAAAAACAGAAGAGGCGTGCTGACACAAATAAACTGGAGACAGACAAAGGCTTTATAGAGGAGGAGGAGAGGGTTTTGGATATGCCTGAGAGGGAATTCAGAAGAATGATATGGAAAAAAAAAATCAAATAATCCGAAAAGGGGTCAAGGAAAATAAGCAAGAAGTAAAAGAAAAATTCTCCAGGAACAATCAAATAGGATTGACACAGAATTGGAAACAATTCAAAACCTGCAAAAAGATGCCCAGGTGATCAATAATAAGATATCAGATATAGACAATAGCCTGAAAGGGGAAAGGAGCAGACTAGAAGAGATGGAAGCCAGAA
>NW_006408723.1:5757382-5758392 GCF_000296735.1 Chrysochloris asiatica
ACAAAAATCAACTGGATTTCTCTACAGCAACAGCAATCGTGATGAAAAAGACATTAGGAAAGCAATACCATTTATAATAGCCACACAAAGGATGAAATACTTAGGAATAAACATAATCAGAGAAACAAAGGATTTATACAAAGAAAATTACAAAGCACTACTACAAGAAACCAAAAGAGACCTATTGAAGTGGAAGAACATACCATGTTCCTGGATAGGAAGACTCAACATCGTGAAAATGTCAATACTACCCAGAGCAATTTACACATACAATGCAATCCCAATCCAGATTCCAATAACATTCTTCAAAGAGATGGAAAAGACAATTAGTAATTTTATGTGGAAAAGAAAGAGACCTAGGATAAGCAAAGCACTGTTTAAAAGGAAGAACAAGTTTGGAGGTCTCTCACTCCCCAATTTCAAACTTTACTATAAGTCTACGGTGGTGAAAACAGCCTGGTACTGGTACAATAAAAGAGACATTGATCAATGGAATAGACTCGAGAATCCAGATATTAACCCAACCACTTACAGACAAATGATTTTTGACAAAGTGCTTAGGCACATTGCATGGGGAAGAGACAGTCTCTTTAACAAATGGTGCTGGCAGAACTTGAAAGCAATATGTAAAAGACTGAGACAAGATCTTTGCCTCAAACCCTATACAAAAATGAACTCAACATGGATTAAAGATCTAAATGTGATTCCTAAAATTATGAAGATCATCAATGAAAACATAGGGACAAACGTGAGGGCGCTAATTCAGGGAATATTCAGACTGCCACACATTTTGAAAAATACACAAACAAAAATACACGAGTGGGACATACTAAAACTTAAAAACTTGTGTGCATCAAAAGACTTCACCAAGAGAGTAAAAATGGAACCCATAGACTGGGAAAAAATCTTCTGCAATGACATATCGGATAAGGGACTCATTCTAAAATATATAGGGAATTACTACACATCTACAAAAACAAGACAAATAACCCAATCAAAAAATGGGCACA
>NW_006408723.1:5759519-5764030 GCF_000296735.1 Chrysochloris asiatica
ACAATTGAAAGCCTTTGCGTAGTCAATAAGGGACAGGTAAACATCTTTCTGATATTCTCTGCTTTCTGCCAAGATCCATTAGACATCAGCAATGATATCACTCATTCCACAGACTCTTCTGAATCCAGCTTGAACCTCTGGAAGCTCTCTGCCAATGTATGATTTTAGCCATTTCTGTATTACTTTAAGTAAAACTTCACTCACGTGGGATATCAAAGAGATTATCAGATGATTTCTGAATTCCGTTGGGTCGCCTCTCTTTGGAATGGGCACAAATATGGATCTCTTCCAATCAGTCGTCCAGATAGTTGTCTTCCAAATTTCTTGGCATAGATAAGTAAGTGCCTCCTGTGCCGTCTCACTTTCTTGAAATATTTCAATTTTCATTCCATCAAATCCTGATGCTTTGTTCTTTGCCAATTTCTTCAACGCACCTTATACTTCTTCCTTCAGTATCATTGGCTCTTGAACATATGCTACCTCCTGAAATGGTTGAACATTAACCATTTCCATTTGGTACAGTGACTGTGTATTCCTTCCATCTTCTCTTGATGTGGTCTTCCTTGTAGGCATGTGGATATCATTCTTTCACAAACAGGATTGTGCTTCAAGATAGATCTTGAAATGTTCTTTTTGGTGATGAAAATGATGCCATTCTGCTTCTTTGTCATTCCCAGCATAGTGAACCATATGATTGTCAGTTTCAAAATGTCCAATTCTGTTTCATTTCAGCTCACTGATACCTAGGATATTGATGTTTATTCATTTCATGTCTTTTTTTACAGCCTCTATTTTTCCTATATTTATACTTCATACATTTCATGTTTCGATGACTAATAGGTATTTACAACAGTTTCTCCTCATTTTGAGTTGTGCCCCATCAGCAAATATAGGTCTCGAAAGCCTTATGCCATTCTTGTCATCACAGTCATCTTTAGTTTGAGGCGGTAGCTCTTCCCCAGTTGTATTTTGAGTGCCTTTGGACCTTACGGGCTCATCTTCCAGCACTATATCAGACAACATTGTGGTGCACATCAACATGTTTCAATTTTCAATATTGTGGTGCTACATGACAGTGTTCCACTGCTATTCATAAGGTTTTCAGTGACCAAATATTCCAAAGTAGTACATCTATCCTTCTTCCTAGTGTGTGTTAGTCTGGAAGCTCAACTGGAACCTGTCCACCATGGGTGACCCTGCTTGTATGTAATGTACCACTGGCATAGCTTTCAGAATTGCAGCAACGTGCAAACCACCACAGTATGACAAACTGATAGACCCATGGTGCATGTGAGCATATAAAGAGGCAGAAATCAAAACAGCTATTGGTATTGAGTTAATTATACTATATAATTTATACAGTAGAACTGCTCATTAGGGTTTTCTTCCCTGTAATCTTGGGAACATATTGCTAGGCCTTTCTTTGTGCTGCTGGAAGGTTTCAAACTGTCATCCTCTAGGTTAATTGCTGTTGTTGTTGTTATTAAGTGCCATCGAGTCAGCTCTGATCCATTGCAACCCTGTATAGAGTTTCTAAGGAGCAGCTTGTGAGCTTGAACCAATGACCTTGCAGTTCAAATGACTTTGCAGTCCAGCACAATAATTCACAGTGTCACACCATGTCATTGAGTCAGTTCCAACTCAAAGCAACCCAGTATGAACTTTCCAAGAAGTAGCTGGCGATTTTGAACCAACAACCTTATGGTTAGAAATCCAGTGCTTTTTCTATAGTGCCTTACCAGGACTCCTGGTAAATGGTCTAGCATATATCTAGGTAATAGTCTAGCACTAATTGTACCACCCAGGGACCAAGATAAACAAATGCTTGTGTAAAGGCTAACAAATTGGATTCCTTAGAGAGAGAAGCTAGGAGGTATAATATTTCCTTTAAAAGGAAATGCTGATGGGCCCAGAGACAGTGACATGGCCACAGAGGACTAGAGTGGAGAGTGAAGTGTCCAGCTGATAAGAAGTGGAGGGAGATGTACAAGTGGGTAGAGTATCCACCTGACCTGGCTTCAATGGCTGGATGATCAGAACTCAACTAGAAGAAGAAAGAAGAGGAAAAAAAGAGTAATCTGATATAATTTGTTGAACTTGACCTATGCATATGGATATAGTAGCACAAAAGAGGGAACAAATCTTTATAGTGAGGATCATTCCCACCCCCTTGGTACACAGGGTTGACAGGAATGGGCAACTTGGACATTGACTACCCAAAATGAGAGGACTATAAAGGCATGAAGTGATTGGCATACAAGCTTTCAAGAGGGAGTTTAAGAGGCAGGGATTGGTGGCGGCTAGGGTAAAGGTGTAGTGAAGTTCACCATCAGCAATACCGCAGAATACCAGGCAAAGCAGATTCAGGGCAGAGCTCCAAAACTCAGAACCACATAGGTAGGAATATTTTTTAAGTTTGAAGGCTTACAGCTAGTGGAACTTGAAGCAGAAGTAAGAAATCGCGAACTTTTGAATCTGCCAGGCTCGGCGGCCCGGAGGTGACAACTTGGATGATAGTAAATGGCAAGATCAAGTGGGGGAGCAGACATACCATGGAAAAATGCCACAGGAACCTCAAAGCAAAGGTGGACAATACACTTTGTTGGTTTTGCTTTGTTCTGATTTATTTTTTATTTCTTTTTTTGGTATCTGTTCATTGGCCTACCACTTTTTGAGCACCTCCATTCTTGTGACTAGAGGGGGTTCCTGAGCTGGTGGAACCCCCATGTTCACCACTGGTGGGTTTTTCTGCCACACATGCACACAGATACTCTCAGCCCAAGAGCTGGCCCTGAACTGCTTGTTTTTTAAATATGGAAAAAGCTAGAACAAGGGGTTTGGAGAGGGAAAGAGAGATTAAAAACAAAACAGGCCCAAAATTTAGTTAAATCCTGAGATATAGCATAACAACCAACAGAGACATCTTGAGATCTATCAACAGTTTTGAATGCAAGAAGCTGAAAGAGAACATTAAAGTCATACTCATATTAGGCTACAGATTTTGTTTTGTTTTGTTTTGTTTCTCTCCCTCCTCTCTCTTTTCTGCGATTATAGACTACAGTATCCAGTCAAATTTTTATTGTTTTGGTAGGGTTTTTTTCTTTTCTTTTTTTTTTTTGCTGTTGTTGTTTTGCTGTTTTATGTTCCCCTTTCTACATTTGGGGGACTCTATCTCTCCCTATATTACCCAAGAAAAGACACCAATTGCTGCCATATAGTCAAGCTACAATCAAACTCTATAAAACACCAAAATCCAGGCAAGATCCAATACCAACTGCCATATACCAGGGAGGCAGACAACATCTGTGAAAGTTACTCTGAGTTAAGCAATAAGAAGAGTGAAAGGGAAGGCCCAATCCTGATCACATCTATCTGGAAGAATCATAAAGCATAAAAAAGATACCAAAACACACACTCAATTAAGTATTAAGGCCACAGATAAACACTAAACATTTCCATAAAGCTAAAGCAGATCACCATATCAGTACATGTCCAGAAACAAGATAAAATGTCTAGAGGTAGACCTGGACTACATTCTGGAATGAGGGCAGGCCTTGGAAATGCCTGAGAAGGAATTCAGAAACACGATTATAAAATATTTCAAAACACTTTACAATGGAGTTGAGAAAAATAAAGAAGAAGTCAGGAAAGCACTACAGGAACTGTCAAATAAGATAGACACTGCATTGAAAACCATTCAAAACCTATAGAAAGAGGTCCAAACGATCAATAATAGAATATCAGAAATAGACAATACACTGAAAGGGCAAAGGAGTAGAATAGAAGAGATGGAAGGCAGAACCAGTGAGCTGGAACACAAATCTCTCAATACCACTAAGATAGAAGAGCAAATGGAAAAAAAGGATTTAAAAAATCTGAAAAAGGTCTAAGATTCATGTTGGACAGCATGAAGAGAAATAACTTAAGAATTATCTGCATTCCAGAAAAGGAAGAAACACACAAGTTCACAGAGGAAATAGTTGGAAGAACTGCTGGAACAAAATTTCTCAAACATCCTGAAAAGTGAAAAGATAAACATTCAAGAAGCTCAATGAACCCCAGGAAGGATAGACCCCAAAACAAAATCACTGAGACATAGCAATCAAGCTCTCCAAAATCAAAGATAAGGAGACACACCTGAAAGCAGCTAGGGAAAAGAGAAGTATTACATACAAAGACAAGCAACTCAGATTTAGCTTGGATCTCTCAGCAGAAACCATGCAAGCAAGAAGGCAATTGTTTTTGTTTAGTGGCGCTGAGTCAATTCCAACCCATAACGACCCTACATAGGGTTTCCAAGGAGGAGCTGGTGAGCTTGAACAGCCGACCTTGCAGTTCAAATGGCTTTGAAGTCTGGCACATTAACCCAGAAGGCAATGGGGAGACAGATATAAAACCCTGAAAGAAAAAAAAAAAAAAACTGTCAACCAAGAATCCTTTATCCAGCAAAGCTATCAATCAAATACGATGATGTAATAAAAACATTCCAGGATAAACAGAAGCTAAGGGAT
>NW_006408723.1:5765350-5790063 GCF_000296735.1 Chrysochloris asiatica
AGTGCTGAGAAGACAATTTATTGCGATAAAGGCACACAACCAAAAAGAAGAAAGAACCAACATTAACACACTAACACAGTATCTACAATTAGAAACAGACCAACAGAGGGAACCTACAGCCAACAAAAGAAAAGAAATAATAAAGATTAGAGCAGAAATAAATGAGATAGAAAACAGAAAAACTATAGAAAAAATAAACAGGACAAGAAGCTGGATCTTTGGAAGGATTAACAAAATTGACAGATCACTGGCAAACCTAATAAAAGAAAAGAGGGAGAAGACACAAATAGCATACATTAGAAAGCACATGGGTAATGTCACAACAGAATCAAAGGAAATCAAAAAGATAATCACCGAATACTATGAAAAGTTGTACTCCAACAAATTCGAAAACTTAGAATAGATGGATACATTATTAGACAAATACGACCTACCTAAACTTACACAGAGTGAAGTAGAAAACCTGAAAAGACCAATACTGAAAGAAGAAATTGATCATGTCCTCAAAAAAATCCCAACCAAAAAAAGTCCAGGCCCAGATGGCTTCATTAGTGAGTTCTACCAAATATTAAGGGAAGAGCTGTCACCAATTCTACTCAAATTATTCCAGAATATAGAGAAGGACTGAAAACTTCCTAATACATTTTATGAAGCAATTATAACCTTCATACCAAAATCAGGGAATGATGTCACTAAGAAAGAAAATTATAGAGCAATATCCCTCATGAACACAGATGTAAAAATTCTCAACAAAACCCTGGCCAACAGAATCCAGCAGCACATCAAATGATCATGATCATATGAGGGATGCAAGGACGGTTCAACATTAGAAAAGTGATCAACATAATCCACCATATAAATAAGAAGAACCACAAGATCATATCAATTGATGCAAAAAAGGCATTTGACAAAATCCAACATCCACTCCTAATAAAAACACTCAACAATGTAGGAACTGAAGAAAAAATCCTCAACATAAATAAGAGCATATATACAAAACAAACAGCCTACATTCTTATCAATGGAGAGAAACTGAAAGCCTTCCCTCTGTAAACAGGAACCAGACAAGGATTCCCTTTGCCACCACTCCTATTCAATATTGTGCTGGAAGTCTTAGCAAGAGCTATACAGCAAGACAGGGAAATTAAAGGCATCCAAATTTGCAAAGATGAACCAAAACTCTCTCTATTTGCAGACAATATGATCCTGTACATAGAAAACCCCAAAGACTCAGTAAAAAAGCTACTAGACCACATAGGAAGATTCAGCAAAGTGGCAGGATATAATAGCAACATACAAAAATCAGTTGGAGTCCTCTATACCAAAAATGACAGCATTGAAAAGAACATGAGGAAAGCAATACCATTTACAATAGCAGCCCAAAGGATGAAAGATCTAGGAATAAATGTAACCAGAGAAACAAAGGACTTATACAAAGACAACTATAAAACAATACTACAAGAAACCAAAAGAAATCTACAAAAATGTAAGAATTTACCATGCTCCTGGATAGAAAGACTTAACATTGTGAAAATGTCAATACTGCCCAAAGCAATTTGCACATATAAGGCAATCCCAATCCAGATTCCAATGACATTCTTCAAAGAGATGGAAAAAACAATTACAAACTTTATATGGAAAGGAAAAAGACCCAGGATAAGCTAAGCACTGCTTAAGAAGAAGAAGGTTGGAGACTTCTCACTTTCAGGCTTCAAAATTTATTACATGGCTACAGTGGTCAAAACAGCTTGGAACTGGTACAATAAAAGATACATTGATCAATGGAACAGAATTGAGAATCCAGAAATTAACCTATCCACATACAGCCAACTGATATTTGACAAAGTACCTATATATATTACATGGAGAGGTGATTGTCTCTTCAACAGATGGTGCTGGCAGACATGGAAAGTGATAAGCAAAAGATTGAAACAAGGCCTTCACTTCACGCCTTATACAAAAAAAAACCCTCAAAATGTATTAAAGATCTAAATGTAAATACCAGAATTATGAAGGTCATCAATGAAAAAATAGCGACAAATGTGAGGGCACTAATTCAGGGAATACACAGACTATAAAACATTTTGAAAACTACACGAACAAAAGTAGACAAAAATAGATGATTGGGACATACTGAAAATTAAAAACTTACGTGTATCAAAAGACATAAGCAGAAGAGTAAAAAGGGAACCCACGTGATGGGAAAAATCTTTTGCAATGACACCAGAGAAGGGACTCATTACAAAAATAAATAGGAAACGACAACACCTCTACAAAAAAAAGACAAATAACCTAATTAAAAAATGGGCACAGGACATAAACAAACACTTCACCAAGGAGGAGATCCAGGCAGCCAACAAACATGTGAAGAAATGTTCACAATCACTAGCCATTGGTGGTGGTGGTGGTTAGAGGGAAAGCAAAACAACAGTGAGATATCATCTCACACCAGCAATAACAGCAAAGACCAAAAAAGTAGAGGAAAATAAATGCTGGCGAGGATGTGAAGAGACTGGGACACTCCTGTATTGCTGGTGGGATTGCAAAAAAGTCCAAGCTCTCTGGAAAGCAATATGCAGCTTCCTCAGAAGGTTGGAAATAGAAAGACCTTTTGATCCAGCAATTCCTCTACTTGGTATTTACCCACAAGAAATACCAGCCATAACATGAGTAGATATATGCACACCAATGTTCATAGCAGCACTATTTACAATAGCAAAAAGATGGAGACAGCCTAAGTGCCCATCCACTAAAGAATGGATAAACAAACTGTGGTACATACACACAATGGAATATTATGCTACCTTGAAGAATAACAAGGAAGCTGCAAGCCACTGCACTGCATAACATGGATGAACCTTGAAGACAATATGTTGAGTGAAATTAGTCAGTCATAAAACAAGGAATAATGCATAGGACCACTACTGTAAAAGACTAATAAAATAACCCATACTAAGGGGGTGGGGGGTGGGGACTATTTGCTGGTTACCGGGATGTGGGGGATGGGATGAGGAGGAAGGGGAAGGTGCAGCACAGGGTAGGGAATAGACACAGGATGCTTTGGGAGCTAGGGAGGGGGTAATACACAAGAAGATGGAGGGTAATGGAAGAACAAAGTGGACGGGAAAACAATTAGGCAGGTTTGCATGGGGTAGAGGGACAGAGGTAAATAATGATGTACGCACAACCTTGGAACAACAGGGCTCTGGGATACAGGGATTGAGACATGGTTGGAATGGGAAAAGGGGGGGAAATAATGTTAAGATGCTTGGCTGTGTTTTGAATCTTGGTTTCCCTTGCATACCATTATAAAATAGACACTGGAAGGGGAGAGAAAGGAATAGCTAGAAATATCACCATAGAAAGCTTTTAAGTCCATCTTCTGCCTATAACTGATTGTTGTTGTTGTTGTGTGCCGTGGAGTTGACTCTGACTCATAGCGACCCTGCACAGGGTTTCCAAGGCTGTAAATCTTTACGGGAGCAGAATGCCCCATTTTTCTCCCGTGGAACAGCTGGTAGTTTCGAACTGCTGCCCTTGCGGTTCACAGCCCAATTCGTAACCACTACGCTACCAGATTGGAATATCCAAAATGGGCTACAACGTGCCCAGTGAAGGAGACTTCGTGCAGAGCCTCTGCATTACATAAGACCATTGGTGGAATCCTGAACCACATCCAGAATCTTCTGTGGTGGGAAATTTCCACTTGAAAGGACAAGCAAACCAGCCTGGAGCAGCTAGAAGAACAGAAGATAATTCTTGAAAGAAAGACTGACAGGAAAAATACAAAACAATAATAGCAGTCCTATTGATTACTACAAGAACAAGCAAGTTGCTCGCCCATGAGACATCAAGGCACGTGGTCAGGGCCCCTCAGGGCAAACCCCTTCCAAGACCAAGACTTAGTGTGAATACATGCTCTGATTGGTGACCATATTCATCACCGATAAGGGTAAGTGAGGGAAAAACAGCAATGAAGCTGCGAGCTAAACCCTACAACATTCAGTAGAGTCCTGTGATCCTGGGTGGACACCTGATTGGCCAGCAGTGTGGCAAGACCTGGGGACTCTTGGGCCCAGAGTCAGTGACATAGTCACAGGGGACTAGAGTGGAGAGTGAAGCATCCAGCTGATAAGAAGAGAGGGCATATGTATAAGAGCACCCACACTTGCAGATAATACCCACTTGACCTGGCTTCAATGACTGGATTATCAGTGCTCAACTAGAAGAAGAAAGAAGAGGGAAAAAAGAGTAATCTGATACAATTCTACAAACTTGACCTACACCTATGGATGCAGTAGCTCAAAAAAGGATCATGTCCACCCCCTCCACACACAGAGTAGACAGGAACGAGCAACTTGGACACTGGCTACCCAGAATGGGGGTGAGGGGGAGAGCCACAAATACAAGAAATGACTAGCTTACAAGCTTTCAAGAGGGACCCTAGATCCAGAGGGCATAGAGGAAGGTAGAATCTCCACTGAGTAGTATCCAATCTGTCTGGGCGGGGCTGATGATAAGAAATGCAGATAGGTCTCTTGTGATACAATCGTGAATAATTTTTATCAGGACTGATTGTGAGGGATGGAATTGTAAAGGTAGATGTTCTGTAGCAAAAGGAGTGGAGTGATTGACTTTGCAGTCTAGGAGTGGAGGTCCCTGGGACCATCAAGGGAGAAGAGCGGAGAGTGGGACTCTACCCAGAGCAGCAATGATGCCAGAGATGGATGCAGAGATGATGATGTGG
Organism: Chrysochloris asiatica; assembly: GCF_000296735.1. Taxonomy (NCBI): domain Eukaryota; kingdom Metazoa; phylum Chordata; class Mammalia; order Afrosoricida; family Chrysochloridae; genus Chrysochloris; species Chrysochloris asiatica. The sequence continues at coordinate 5,770,098 of NW_006408723.1, forward strand.
AGAGATGGAGTGGCTGGAGACTCTAGACCCAGGAAGTGAGAGGGGCTGTGTGCTGATGTCCAGGTCTTGCGGGGTATACCCTTTGAATGTTTGAAGAGACATTTAGGGGATTGTAACCTTGGCAATGAAACAAAATACAACAGGATGACTACAAAGCTAACGTTCTTTCATGTAAACTGTCACATAATTTACAATTAAAACTTAACAACAAAAACAAAGGGAGATGCTGAAAATAGGTTCATTCCCCTAACTGCGCAGACAAACTGTGGAGGAAAGGCATCAATCTTGAAAATATGGTGGAGAAGTCACACACATACACACAAACCAGCCTTTGTCATGACCACCACCAGGTTCACATACCTACAACACCATGGGTTTCCACACTATCCCATGCTCCTAACATAGCTATTTGGCAACTTGATTATCAGCACCAAGAATTATCTGATGACATCAAAGAAACAAAATAAAAATAACGGTTGGCTCACAAGACTTAGATTTCCTCTGTAGCCTCCACCAAGCTTTCTCTAATGTTGACATATTACATAACCATAGGACAATCATTAAAACAAAGAAGTTATCTTTGGTAAAATACTCTTAAGTGAACTATGTTGCTGAAGCTATTGTTAGCTTCCTCTGAATTGGCCTATCGACAACAGAACAAAACACTGCTGGTCACGTGCCAATCCCATGGTCAGCTGCAGATCAAACTGATGTGATCCAATAGATTTTCATTGGCTGATTTTTGGAAGTAGATTGCCAAGTCTTTCTTCCTATTTTTCTTATTCTGAAAGCTCTGCTGAAACCTGCTCAGTACCACAGTAACACACAAGCCCTAACTGACAGGTGACAGACTGCTCTTGAGATACAGTGGCCAGAAAACAAATCCAGATCTCAGGCATGGAATGGGACAATTCTATATAGACCTGCCTCATTCAAATCTCAGTAGTTTTTCCACGGTTGTTGCTGTTGTTAGTTGTTGCTGAGTTGATTGCAACTCATGGTGATTTCAAGTGTGCAGAGTAAAATTGCTGTGACCTTTCGGAAACCAACCACAGACCTTACTTATGAGAAATATTGAGTGGCTTGGAACCAGCAATGTTTCAGTTACTAGTCCAGTGTGTTTTCGACCTTCGGTGCCACTAATGTCAGGTTTTTTTGTTCCAGAATATCTAATATCCCACCTTGCATTTTGTCGTCCATATTTCTCTTAAGTTTCCTCCAACTGGGACAACTCCTGATCTTTCCTAGTCTTTTTTTTTTTTTTTTTTACCTTGACTATATTAGAGAGTAAACCAAAGCCAAGCAAACAAAATAAAAACTAATTGCCATCAAGTCAACTCTGATTCATTTTGACCCATTTTGTGTCAAAGTAGATATGTGCTCCATAAAGTTTATACTGGCTGATTTTTCAAAAGTAGATAGGCAGGCCTTACTCCTAAGATACCTCTGGAGGGGTTCAAACCACCAAACTTTTGTCAACTAACAAATACTTCAATACCTGGACCACTCAGGGACTCCTGGTCAGTTGCTTTGTAGACTAGTCCTCAATCTGCTATTTCTTCTGGTTACATTAAATTGTGTGACAGAGACAGGGTCAACATTACTGGTGTCTCCTTTTTCCTCAGGCCCTAGTAACTGATTGACATTGAGGTATTACTGATCATACATTTAACAATCATGAATTGTTTTCCATTAACTTTTACTTTAAAAAATATTACTTACCTTGATTACTAAGTTTTTGGCACCCCTAAATTGTGCACCCAAGGTCTCCTCACCCTAGTCCTCACCCATCTACTAACTAAGGTAACTTGACTGGACAACCTCATTCAAGGGGAGAAGAAATGGCCTCCATCTCCTGATGGCAGAAGCAGCCTATGGTACAGGAATGGGGTTCTGACCACTTTCAGTGATGTTAGAGATCTCCCTGTGATCCTCTCCTACTTCTTTCCATCCTTCTTCAAATGTAGAAATGCTGCTTAGAACAAAATATCAAGTCATTTAGGATGCCAAGGAGCAATTTTTGTCCCCAATGAAGAACTATTTGACCCTGGGGCTGCCTCACCTTCTGCTGATAGAAGCTTCTGTGTGCAGAATGAGAGCTGAGAAAATACTCAAGGAAGAAGTAAATGCTGAAGGAGCAAAGGCAAGTGTCTAAGCCAGGAACAGAGCCTAGAGACATTAGGACATTGTATTCTTCCATGATTCTAACAAGAAAGTTCTCTTGAATTCTTCCCATTGAATTGCCACAGTGATATGAACAATAAAAGAAATTTAAATCTGGAAACAAAGTGTTCCTGCCTGCAAAAGGAGCCCTGTGTGGTAGAGCGGGATGGCCACATCATCCTCTTGGCACCTCCTTGACCCCTAGCTTCCACATGGAGTCACATGCAGAAGAAATGCAAAGCCATTTGCAAATGCCTCAATAAAGCAGGAGGGTGTTTTTCAGAGCCACATTGAAGGAAGTAGGAGTCCTGGTGTGGCATTGTGGGCTAACATGTCAGACTGCAAAGTAGCTTGAACTGCAAGGTCAGTGTTCAAGCTCACCAGCTGCTCCTTGCAAACCCTATACAGCGTCACAATCAACTCGACAGCACATAACAACAACAACAACTGAAGGGAGTAAGTAGTGACAGCTAACATAACGGCATTATTCTCTACATGCCTGCACTACTTCCAATGCCACAGACTCCTTGCAGCAAGTGCTCAGAAACCCCTCTTACTTCCTGCCTATGTTACTCTCAATTACCCCTTTCCTTTCTCATCTTCCTCCTACCTTGCAGAATATTTTTTCTTCCTCCCATAGGTCTTGGTCATTTCTAAAGTAAATAATTTTGTTGTTGTTTTTTAACATGTCTAGTTGGCTCTGACTTGTGACAACCCTCTGTGTAACCGAGGGAAACATCACCAGTCCTGAGCCATCTTCACGATCATGTTGGAGTCTATTGTTGTAGCTACTGTGTCTGACCACCTAAAGCTGAGTCAGTTAAAAGGACGGAAACTCCTCCATGAGATAGATTAAGAGAACTTCAACTCCTCTGTCCCACCATTCTCAAAATACACAGCAGCACTCTAGAGGACTTGTGGCCTGAGCTGGTAAATCCAGAATCTTCTGTAAAAGACAAGACATGGAGGGAAGGCTGACAATTACAATAAGTAACACTCAAGTGGCACATATAAAGTGTCAGGTGAAACCCCTTAGCACTACAAATGCATTCACTAATCTCCACCACCAACCTCCAAGGAATTACTCATAAAAATTGTTGTTGTTGTTGTTAAGTGCCATCAAATCTTTTCTGACTCATGGTGACTCTGTATAGGGTTTCTGAGGAGCAGCTGGTAAGTTTGAACTGCCACCTTGTGGTTCACAGTCCAGTGCTGATTCTACAGTGCTACAGGTGCCCCCATTTAACAGGGGAAGAAACTGAGGCACAAATACAGAAGCTTGGAAGCAGCACCAAAGTAGCGCCAGGTCTATGGCTGTCAATGGCATTCAACCTCGGAACACCCAATGTTCACACCAACCATGTTGAATGGTGAGGTCACTCAGCAGTGGGGCTGGGAGATCTGGATAAAGGCAGAAAAGGTTGCAGCCATTATGGTGCATTTCTAGAACAACAGTCTTTTCTAAAAATGGACCATCTTCAGCCTGGTCCTTTAAGTTCCTTTAACAAGGACACCACCTTTCCTGTCACAAAGACCATTAAGATTACAATGCAAACCCCTCTTGAAAGCAATCCCTGAACTCTTCCTAAGCAAGTGAAACCAGGTCTTTCTTTCTGTTTCCTCTTGACTGCCAGTATTTCTGTACTGTTGTTGTCATTGTAAAATGTTGTCGAGTCAGTTCCAACTCATAGCGGCCCTGTATATGGTTTCCTAGGAGCAACTGGTGAGTTTGAACCAACAACCTTTCGGTTAATAGTCTAGTGCTTATCCTACAGTGCCACACAATGATTGCTAATGTTTGGAATGTACAAGTACACTAAAGAAGATTTATTGCTTAATTGATATGCAAATGTAACCATAGTTAGCTACTGTCAAGTCAGCCCCAGCTCTGGATGACCCCATGTACAATCGAACAAAACATTGCCCAGTGCTGCACCATTTTCACCATCATTAGTATGCTTGAGCAGTGATGCTGACACTGTGTTTTGAGTACATTCCAATCTTGGGGCTTATCTTCCAGCACTGTATTATATATTACTTGGTTGGGAGCCATAGGGTTTTCATAGGCTGATTTTCAGAAGTAGATCACCAGACCTTTCTTTTTCATTTGTCTTAGTTTGGAAACTCTGCTGAAACCTATCTACCATGGGTGACCCTGCTGGGTATTTGCTGGGGTAACCCAGTGGCATAGCTTCCAATATCATAGCAACACACAGGCTACCATAGTATAGCAAACTGACAGATGGGTGGTGGAAACCTTACTGGGAACCCAACATTTTTATCTGCTAAACCTGGCAACCCTAATTGTATAGTTGCTAGGTGTGACAGTGAGTCAACTCTGACTCATAGTGACCGTATGCATAACAGAAGGAAACACTGCCCAGTCCTGCGTCATCCTTGTAATTATGTTTGAATACATTGTTGTTGCTGCCACTGTGCAAATCCATCTCCTTGGGGTTCTTCTAGCTGTAACTATGTCTTTATCAGCACATTTTTTTGCTTCTAGTTTTTATTTTTAAAATCACCTGCAGTGCAGTTACAATAGCACAGCGAACCCCTGTGTACCCTCACCAGGTCCCACAGCTGTTAGCATTTTGCCCTGCCTTTCTCCAGTGCAGCCTTTTCATGCCTAACACCTTCAGCATATCTCCTAAAGACAAGAACATTGTCTTGGTGGAAAAATCTGGCAGACACCACCTTAATCAAGTGATCAAAGGTAACATGACCAATAATGGGACATACAGATGTCATATGTCAAATGATGTGACCAATGTAGACAGAAATGCTTCACCTAAATCTAATCGAGAGAAAACATTAGGTAGACTCAGTCTTGGGTCATTCTACAAAACTACTATCTTGCAATCTTTAAATCCCTAGATATTATGAAAGACAAAGAAAAATGAGGAAGTATTCCAGACAAAAGGGTCTTAAAGAGGCATGATAATGAAATGTATGTTACATGGTTGACCAGAAGGGAAAATTTTATAAAGGACATTATGGGGGCAACTTGTATAATTTGAATTTGGTAACACTATCACCTGCATTTGAACATTATGTTGTTATGGCATCCCTGGACGGTGCAATGTTTAATGTGTTTGGCTGCTATTGTAAATGTTGTAGGTTCAAGTTCACCCAAACACCTATTGATCTACTTCTGAAAAACCAGCCATTGAAAACCCTAAAGAGCTCAATTCTACTCTCACACACATGAGCCATCATGAGTAGAAAGCAATCCCATGGCAAGTGTTTTCTTTCACTGTAGTTATGTCAGAGAAGTGTTCTTTTTCTCAATAAATTATTTTGAAAAGAAAAGGCCCTGTTTTATTCGCTTCTATAGTCCCACATAAGGAGCTCTGGTAGCGTAGTGGCTATGAATCGGGCTGCGAACCTTAAGGTCAGCGGTTCGAAACTACCAGCCGCTCCGCGGGAGAAAGATGAGGCTTTCTACTCCCGTAAAGATTTACACCCTCGGAAACCCTGTACAGGGTCGCTATGGGTCGGAACCGACTCGACGGCACTTAACAACAACAACAACAACATAGTCCCACATAGTGCTGCACCTGGGACTTAAAATATATGTCACCTTTCACAATCAATATATGTCAAAGGAATACAAAAATGAAAGCAAAAATAACTGATACTGACCTACCCTTTTGTGCCTGACAGATGATGTCTCTTCCCCAGTTGTTATGACCGCTAATTCTAATAACAATCCCAGGAAATAGGCATCACTATCCTTAATTTTACACGTATAAAACAACTTCAAGGTAGCTTTCCCACACTAATCACAATCAGAGCTAGGATTTGAGCATTCCTCTGTCTGAGCCCAATATTATTGTGCATTATGCTACACAAACCTTAGAGTAGCCTGCTAACTTAATCATACCATGATGTAAGTGGTATGGTATAATACTCTACTAAGGTGAGGATTTCCAGGGAGTCAGAGACAGTTAGCATATGACCAGCTCAAATAGCCCCTGTGAAACTGTAGATACAATTAAGGCCCACTGTCTATGCCCAGGGCTCTTCAGGCTTGAGCCTCATTCTCACAGTGCTGGACTTCCAACCAACAGCATAGGAATTCTCAGGGACCTTTAGAAATGCAGACTCTCAGGTCCCACCCTGAACCTACTGAAGCAAAAAGCTGTCATTAATGTCTGATCCCCAGTTGATTTTTGAGCACTTGAATGTTTGAGACCAGCTAAACTAAAACAGATATGAATTAAACTCAGTCTTCCAGGAGAGGACACTGGTGAAGCTGCAGGAGCTGAGCTCTCACCCATGTCCCACCCTCTGCACTCAAGAGGACTTCCCTCCAACACACCCTCATCCTGTCAAAGCTAGGTTCCATTTTCCTCCTCTGTTGAGTCTGTTTTCTAACGGCCTGTTGTCTTGTTCAGTGTTCATTTGATGACAAGAAACCTGAGGAAAGCAAAACTGACCAGCAGCAACCTGAGAGAACTGGAGAGATTGTGAAGTCAGGATTAGCATAGATTGCAGCTCATATGTGACAGAATGTGGAGATCACCTGGAAGAAACGGAAACCCTTTTTAGTGAGTAGCAAAGACTTTAAGTTTGAAGTTAAGTGCCATTGTAGTAACCCTGTATAGGGTTTCTGAGGAGCAGCTTGTGGGTTTGAACTGCTGACCTTGTGCTGATCCTACAGCACCACATGTGATGTCAAGTTTGAAGGCTAGAAGCATGGAATTATCCCAGTGTCCTGTTCCATCTAATTAAGGCACTTCTTTAAAAAGGCAATGTTATAAAATATCTTGCCCACTCATAAGAACAATAATAAAATTAGAGTTCAAAACAGCTAAACTTCTCTAGGGAAAGATAAAATTAAAGTAACACATGCTTATGAAGTGCTGTTACAGGCCCAGTTCAAAGCACTTGACATATATTTACTTATTTAACTCTTACAGTAACGTTTTGTTCCTGGGTGATGTAAATGGTTAGTGTGCTCAGATGCTAACCAAAAGGTTGGAGATTTTTGTCCACCCAGAGGTGCCTCAAAAGAAAGGCCTACTGATTTAGTTTCATAAAATCAGTCACTAGAAACCTGTGAAGCACAATTCTACCGTGACACACATGAGGGTTCAACTCATGCCAACCTGACAGCAACTGATTTGTTGGTTGGTTCAGATGAGTAGTCCAAATCACAAATTAAGTAATTTTTCCAGTTGCTTTGCTGTGAGTGGCAGAGATGCAAGCCCAGATGGCAAAGCCTGGAGTTTTACTTTAAAACACTCCCTCATTTACTCTGCCATTAGAATCAGGGTTTTCACTTTCTACACAATGAAGATTATATATAGATAAGAGCAGTGTAAAAAAAATAATAAACCGAATTTATTTCAAATTGAATTCATCAAAAAAAGAAAATAACATGCTAGTTTTGTTTGTTTGTTATTTAACCTTCAGTTGCAGTTTTGAGTCTCCTTTAAAGTTTCACAAGCAATCTTTGTGTTTTATTGGTAATTTTAAACTGTCTAACTAAGTGGAACATGTAGACATGTTGCCAAAGAACATCAACAAGTTGTCACAATCAAACCCTCATTTTCAAAAATCGAGTACATTTCTACAGTTGAGTCAGCAGAAAGATGGAATAATGGCAGGTTTCTCTCAGCACCTGAAATTGTCTCACAGCAGAAATTTTGGGTTTATTTTTGGTTTTTTCTTTGTTTTTTTTCCCCCACTTCAATAGTAAAAGCAAGTTTATGAGTTAGCCTGATGGCATTTCCAGTCTGTCACTGTGTGAAAGGTAATACAAAGGAGTTTCTCCTGGCATCTAGAGCTCCTTGTTAGTAGTAGATAGCTGCTCTTCAGCCTTCACACACTCCAGTATATTGGGGGCCTGTTAAGTAGCAGAAAATTGGCTTCAAGTTCATACAAATCTTAGTTGATGCTGTGAAGCCCTTTCCAGGGTGCATTTGTAGAGTGTTTAGCTTCCCTTCTGTATTTTTAAGAGAGGGAATCCTTGTGGCCCAGTGGTCAAAGCACTCTACTACTAAACCTAATAGTCTACATGAGAAAACTGGGGCTGTCTGCTACTGCAAAGACAGACTTGGAAACCCTATAGAACAGTTCTGCTCAGCCCTACAGGCTAACTGTGAGTTGGAATCTTCTTGACAGCAATGGAATGGGTTTTGTGTTTGTTTTACATCTCTGTGCTGGGGAGCAAGTTTCAAAGTCTCTTCTGACATCTATTTTGTTATTTTCTTTCTTCCTTGTCTTCTTAATGACCATTTGCTTTCTTCCTGTATGATGTTCTTGATGTCATCCCACAACTCTCCTGGTTTTCGGTCATTAGTGTCTAATGCATCATATAGGTTTTTGAGATGACATTTAAATTTAGGTGGGATACATTCAGGTTCATATTTTGGTTTTCATGTACTTGCTTAGATTTTTTCAGCTTCAACCAAATTTGTATATGAGCAATTGATGGTCAATTCCACAGTCTATCACTGGCTTGGTTTGAACTGATAATATGGAATTTTTCTCTTTCCATAGATATAGTCAATTTGATTTCTGTTCATTCCATCTGGTGAAGTCTATGTGTATAATCATCTTTCATATTTTTGAAAATGGTATTTGCAATGAAAAAGTCATTGCTCTTGCAAAATTCTTTTATGTGTTCTCTCCAGCATCACTTCTACCACCAGAACCATATTTTCCAACTGTGACCTTTCCTCTGCTTTCCAACCTTTGCATTCCAATCAACAGTAATTATTCATATAACTTGATAGCATGTTTGATCAATTTCAAGAATTCAAAGTTGATAGAACTCTTCAATTTCATTGTTACTGGCTTTAGTGGTTGATGCATAACTTTGAATAATAGTGGTATTAATTGGTCTTCCTGGTGGTGGTGGTAGTGGTAGTGGTGTGGTATGGAGTCAGTTCTGACTCATAGTGACTGTGCATAGGGTTTCTGAGGCTATAAATATTTACAGGTGGAGAAAACCTCATGTTTATCCCATGGAATGGCTGGTAGTTTCAAACTGCTGACTTTGAGGTTAGCAGCCCAACTCATAATCACTACGCTACCAGAGCACCTTCTATAGTCCCCCATTTTTGATAGCCAATGAGAACATTTCAGAATATATATTGAAATACAATGCTGTCTGTGATATAATAATATCTATTCTCCTTCAAAGAAAATCATTTCATACAGTGGTTACTCAAATTTATTCACCAACCACAAAAGCCAATACTGAAGAAATTGAAGAATTCTACCAAATTCTTTAGTCTGAACTTGATCAAACATCCAATAAAGATGCATTGATACTTACTGGTGATTGGAATTTGAAAATTGGAAACAAAGAGGATGCATTTGTAGTTAGAATAAATGGCCTCGGTGAGAGAAACTATGATGGAGATCACATGATGGAGTTCTGCAAAACCAATGACTTATTCATTGCAAATACCTTTTTTTCAATAACACAGTGCCTCTCCATGTGGACCTCACCAGATGGAATAAACAAGAATCAAACTAATTACATCTATGTGAAGAGATGATGGAGAAGCTCAATATCATCAATCAAATCAAGGCCAGGGACCAATGGTTGAAACATAATTTATCATATGCAAGTTCAGGATGAAGCTAGAGAAAATTAAAATAAGTCTACAAGAGTGAAAATGTAACCTGGAAGATATGCCACCTGAATTTAGAGACCATCTTAAGAATACATTTGAGAGAAAAAACAAGATGGCAGATTGGGTAGAAGTGCAGTAAAGAGCTCCATCAGCAACAGTACAGAATACTGGACCAAGGAAGCTCAGGGGATGGTGCCAAAACTCTGAATCACATATCAAGGAATATTTAGAAGGTTGGAAGGCTTACAGCTAGGGGAATTTGTAGCAGAAGCAAGAAATCCAATACTTTCTAATTCAAGACTCTCAGCTGCTCCCGGAGCTGCCATCTTGGAAGACACCAAGTGGGGGAAGGATCAGAGCAGCCACTGACACTTGACAAAACCATGGTGATAAAGGTGTGGATAATCTTTGGTTTTGGGTTTTTTTTTTTTTGTTTTTTGTTTTTGTATCTGTTCATTGGTCTCTCTCTGTCTGTGCACCTCCATTCACGTGACTAAAGGGGATCCCAAGCTAGTTTACACCCCACCCCCACCCTCGGAATGTTTTACTATACATGTGTACAGTTCTCATTGAAATTTAAAGAGACAGTTTCCACTTCAAACCAAACAGTAGCATAGAACGACCACAGCTAGCCCTGAACTGTTCATCACTAGAGAAAATGCCTGAACATGGGTTGTGGAGCAGGACAGGCAGACTAAAAAGGAAATAGGCTGAAAATTAAATCCTGAGTTATGTCATAATAACCAACCAAGTGGCATCTTGATATTTCCCAGGAAGAAGAGTGAAAAGAGATGCCCATCTCCTGATCACATCTACCTGGAGGCAATCAGAAAGCATAAAAAATACCAAAATACATCCCCATCTAAGTATTAAGGCCACAAATAACTCCTAAAATATGACCAAAAAACAGAAACAGATGGCCATATCAGAACATGTCCAGAAATGAGATAAAGTGACTGAGGCAAATGAGCTGGAAGTAGACCTACACTCCATACTGGAAGATGGGCAGGCTTTGGAAATGCCTGAGAAGGAATTCAGAACAATGATTACAAAATGTATCAAAACACTTCACAGTGGAGTTGAGAAAAATAAGGAAGAAGTCAGGAAAGCACTACAGGAACAATCAAATAAGATAGATGCAGCATTGGAAACAATTCAAAATCTACATAAAGAAGTCCAAACGATTAATAATAGAATATCAGAACTGGACAATAAACTGAAAGGGCAAAGGAGTAGAATTGAAGAGATAGAAGCCAGAACTAGTAAGCTAGAAGATAAATCTCTCAAAACTACTAAGATAGAAGAGCAAGCACAAAAAGGAGAAAAAAATCTGAAGGTCTAAGATTCACGTTGGACAACATGAAGAGGAATAACTTAAGAATTATTGGCATTCCGGAACAGGAAGAATCACACAAGTCTACAGAGGTGATAGTTGAAGAGCTTCTGGAAGAAAATGTCTTTAACATTCTGAAAAATGAAAAGATATGCATTCAAGAAGCTCAATAAACCCCAGGAAGAATAAACTCTAAAAGAAAATCACCAAGACATATCATAATCAAGCTCTCCAAAATAAAAAATAAGGACAGAATCCTCAAAGAAGCTAAGGAAAAAAGAAGTATAACATACAAAGCAAGCAAATCAGATTAAACTCGGATCTCTCAGCAGAAATGATGCAAGCAAGAAGGCAATGGGGGGGCATATATAAAACCCTGAAAGAAAAAAAAAAAAATCCTCTACCCAGCAAAGCTGTCAATCAAATACAAATGTGTAATCAAAATATTCCAGGATACACAGAAGCTAAGGGATTTTGCCAAAGCCAACCCTGCGCTACAAAACATCCTAAAGGGAGTTCTGTGGACTGTGAACCAACAAGAACAGACAACAACCATAGACTGACGTACGTGACAGCATCAACCTAAACTCAATCAACAAATAGAACAGTCAAGACCAGAATAAAATTATAAGAAAAGAGGATCTGGGAGATCAGTCTATGATCAAAACAATTACAATGTGAAAGAAGGTAAACACAGAGGAACAGAGATCCAGGTGGTGAGAAGATCAGGTAGATTACAGGATAAAATAGACTGTCTTAAATGGAGGGAAAAATTAATGGAATATAAGATAGCCATAATGATGGGGTTGGGGTGGGGGTTTTAGTTTGGATGTTGGGAAAGGCAATACAAGAAAGGGGAGGAGGTGGAAGAACAAGATACATAGGGGGACACTGAGACAGGTTTGCATGGCCTAAGTGGGACAGAGGTAAATAGTGATGCATGCTCAACCTTGGAACAACAGGGCTCTGTGATACAGGGATCAAGGCATACCCTAAAGAGGGGAAAGAATACTAAGATACTTGACTATCTTATGAATATTGGTTTCTCTTCTCTACTATTGTAAAATAGACACTTGAGTGGGATAGAAAAGAATGTTGGGAAAAATGATTACAGAAAACTTGTAAGCCTGTCTTTAGCCTATAACTGATTGGAATACCTAAAAGGGGTTCTAGAACTTACGCAGTAAAATAAGCCTCTTGTGGAGCCTTTGCAGAGTATAGGACCTTAGATGGAATCCTGAATCCCATCCAGAACCTTCTGAGGTGGGATATTCCCACTAGCAAGGACAAGCAGACCAGCCTGGAACAGCAAGACAGGCAGAAGTTACATCTTCAAAGAAATACCATCAGGAAAAACCCAAAACATGTCAGCATGACTGGCTACTACAAGAATAAGCAAGCGGTTCTCCAGGAAGCCATCAAGGCAAGAAATCAAGATCCTTCAGGACAAACTCCCCTGTAAGACTGAAACTCAAAGGGAACACATGAGCAGGCACGTAAGCTTGCTGGCGACCACATGGGTTTACTGGTGAGTGCAAGGGATCGAAAGGCAACAATGAAGAAATGGGCTGAGTTCAACCACAGTCCATAGACTCCTGTTGACCTGGATATGAGAGAGAGAAGAGGAAGGGCTGGTTGGTCCAAAGTGTGGTGAGACCTGGGGATACCTGAGCCCATGGACAAGGAATAGTCACAGAGGGCTAGAGCTGAGAGTGAATCATCCAAGTGATATGAAGTGAGGGGAGATGCACAAGAAGACCCAAACTTGCAGACAGTATCCATTTGAACAAGATTCAATGGTTTGTTAATCATAACTCGACTAGAGTAAGATTTAAAAAAAATTTTTTTTGATAAAGGAAACAAGGATAAATTACTACAATTTGATGAACTTGACCTATACTCATGGAGGTAGTAACTCTAAATACCGATGGAGAGGGAAGGAGTCTTCACATCAAGTATCAATGCTATCTCCTCTGTACACAGGGTAGATAGGGACTGGCAACTTAGACATTGGCTACCTAAAATAGGGGGAGGAAGGCTATAAAGGCACGAAGTGACTGGCTTACAAAATTTCGTGATGAAGTTTAGCTTAAGAGTGTGAGGGGGAAGAAAGAGTTCCCACTGAATAGTGTAGGTAGAATAGGACATGTGTGAAACCCACTCTGAGGCAGTTCTCAAACCAATGAATGCCTTAATGAGAACCGCAAGGAAAACCTTACATGCCAAAGATTATGGGAGCAAAACACACTGACTAGGTAGCTGAGGGAGTAATCTAAAAAGAGGAGAAAATACGTGTGCCTAACTATTATCTAATAATAATAACCTCTCTGGTAGCGTAGCGGTTACGAATCGGGCTGCGAACCTTAAGGTCAGCGGTTCGAAACTACCAGCTGCTCCGCGGGAGAAAGATGAGGCTTTCTACTCCCGTAAAGATTTACACCCTCGGAAACCCTGTACAGGGTCGCTATGGGTCGGACCCGACTCGACGGCACTTAACAACAACAACAACAACAACCTTTGTTGTGGTGTCTGGATACACCTCCTGCCTAAGATTGTACTTAAAACTATACGGTAGTTAATAAATTCGCTCTTGATTGAAAAAAAAAAGAATAGATTTGACACATGGAACATTAATGACCAGATGAGTAGTGGTCATCAAGACTATTAAACATGAAGGAAACAAAAAGTCACTATAAAGACAAGAAAGAAAGAAAAGACCAAAGTGGATTGAAAAGAGACTCTGAAATTTGCTATTGAACATAAAATAGATAAAGTGCATGGAAGAAATGATGAAGTGAAAAAGTGAACAGAAAATTCCAAAGGACAGCTTGAGAAGGCAATTTAAAATATTGTAATGAAAGGTGCAAAGACCTGGAGTTAGAAAACCAAAAGATACGGATATGCTCAGCATTTCTTAATCTGAAAGAATTGAAGACAAAAAATCAAGCCTCAACTTGCAATATTGAAAAATTTGATGAACAAAATATTAAACAATGTAGGAAACATCAAAAGAAGATGGTAATAATACACAGAACTACTATGCCAAAAATAATTGATTAATACTGAACCATTTCAGGAGGTTGTTGTTAAGTGCCATTGAGTCAGTTTCAACTCATAGTAACCCTGCATAGGGTTTCTGATGAGTGGTGGGTTAGAACCACTGACTTTGTGGGTCAAACCAACCTTGCAGTACAGTGTATTGTCCTGTAGCAACACACCAGGAAGTAGCACATGATTAAGAACCAATGATCTTGAAGGAAAAAGTTCAAGCTGCACTGAAGGCATTAGTGAAAAGCAAAGCCTTAGGAATTGATTAAATACAAATTGAAATGTTTCAACAATTGATACAGCACTGGAAGCACTCACTAGTTTATGCCATGACATTTGGAAGACAGTTACCTGGAAGAGACGAATTTGTGTCCATCACAAAGAAAGGTGGCCCTACAGAATGTGGAAATTATCAAACAATATCAATATCATGTGCAAGGAAAATTTTACTGAAGATAACTTTAAAACACTTGCAAGAACACATGGACAGAAGACTGCCTAAAATTCAAGCAAGATTCAGAAGAGGACATGGAACTAGGAATATCATTGCTGACATTAGATGGATCTTTGTCTGAAAACAGAAAATTTCAGAAAGATTTACTGGTACTTTATTGACTATGCAAAAGCATTCAATTGTGAGGATCATCGCAAACTATGGAAAACATTACAAAAATGGAAATTCCAGAACACTTAATTGTGTTCATGCGAACCTGAACACAAACCAAAAGGCAGCCATTTAAACAGAACAAGGGAATACTGAACAGTTTAAAATCAGGAAAAGTGTGCTTCATGTTTGAATCGTTTTACCATACTTATTCAATCTGTATGCTGAGCAAAAGATCCTAAAAGCTGGACTGTAAGAAAAAGCATGCAGTATAAGGATTGGAGGAAGGCTCATTAACAATCTGTGATACCAGGTGATACAACCTTGCTTTATGAAAGCCAAGAGGACTTGAAGTATTTGCTAATGAAGATCAAAGGATACAGATTTCAGTATTAATTACAACTCAATGTGAAGAAAACGGAAATACTCATATTTAGACCAAACATTATAAATGGAGAAAAGGATGAAATTGTCAAGGATTTCATTTTATTTCGAACCATAATCAATGCTCTTAGAACCAGCAGTCAAGAAATCAAACAATGTGTTGCATTGGACAAATCTGCTGAAGAAGATCTCCTAAAGTGTTACAGAGCAAAGATGTCACTTCTTGCACTAAGGTGCACTTGACTCAGATTGGTATTTTCAATCACTTCATATGCATGTGCAAACTGGACAATGAAGAAGGAAGGCCGGAGAACTGATGCACTTGAACTGTGGTGCTGGTGAAGAATATTGAAGATACTATGTACTAACAGAAGAACAAACAAATCTGGAAGAAGTATAGCAAGAACATTCCTTAGAAGTGAAGATGGCAAGACTTGGTCTCATGTACTTTGGACATGTTAGGAGGAACCAGTCTCTGGAAAGGAACATCATGCTTATTAAAGTAAAACCAGTGAAAAAGAGAAAGAACCCCAACAAGATGGACTGACACTATGGCTGCAATGATGGGCTGAAACATACCAGTAGCTGCGTGGATGATACAGGACCAGGCAGTGTTTTATTCTGTTGTACATAGGGTTGTTATGAGTCAGAGTCGACTTCACAACAACAACAACATATAAATTTAAATTAAAAATGTAAGTAAAAAAGTACTGCTACTAAAGTTTCTTAAACTGTATAAAAGACAACTATACACATGGACTTCCCTAGATGGAATACACAGAAATCAAATTGACTACATCTGTGGAATGAAACAGTGGGAAATCTCCGTATCATTAGTCAAAACAAGGCCAGGGGCAGACTGTGGGGTAGACCATCAATTGCTCATAAATTCACACTGAAGCTGAAGAAAATGAAAACAAGCCTACAAGAGCCAAAATAAGACCTTGCATATATCCCACCTTAAGTTCATCTGAAGAACAGATTTTATTCATTAGGCACTAAAGACCAAAGACCAGAAGAGTTGTGGAATGACATCAAGAACATCCTATAGGAAGAAAGCAAAAGATCATTGAGAAAACAAGAGAGATGAAAAAGTAAAAATGGATGTCAGAAGAGTCTTGAAAACTTGCTTTCCAGTACACAGCTGCTAAATCAAATGGAAGAAGTGAGGAGGTACAAGAGCTAAAAAGAAAATTTCAAAGGTCAGCTCGAGAAGACAAAGTCAAATATTATAATGAAATGTGCAAAGACCTGGAATTAGAAAACCAGAAAGGAAGAAAATGTTCAGCGTTTCTTAAGCTGGGGGAACTGAAGAAAAAACTCAAACCTCAACTTGCTGCAATATTGAAGGATTCTATGGGCAAAATATTGAATGGTGCAGAAAGCATCAAAAGAAGATAGAAGGAATACGCAGAGTCACCGTACCAAAAAGAAGTGGTCTATGTTCAGCCATTTCAAGAGGTAGCATATGATCAAGAGCCCATGATCCTGAAAGAAGTGTAAGGTACATTGAAGAAATTGGCCAAGAACACGGCACCAGGAATAGATGGAACACAAATTGAAATCTTTCAACAAACTGACGCAACGCTGAAGTCACTCACTCATCTCTGCCAAGAAATTTTGAAGACAACTACATGGCTTACTGACTGGAACAGATCTGTATTTGTGCCCATTCCAAAGAGTGGTGATGCAACAGAATGTGGAAATCATCGGACAATATCATTTATATCCCATGTAAGTAAGTTTTACTAAAGGTAATACAGAAATGGCTGCAATCATACATTAACAGAGAACTTCCAGAGGTTTAAGCTGGGTTCATAAGAGGATGTGGAACAAGGGATATCATTGCTAACATCAGAAGGATCTTGAGTGAAAGCAGAGAATACCAGAAATATGTTTACCTGTGCTTTATTAACTATGCAAAGGCTTTCAATTGTGTGGATCATGACAAGGTATGGACAACATTGTGAAGAATGAGTGTCCCGCAACACTTAATTGTGCTCATGAGGAACCTGTACATAGACCAAGAGGCATTTGTTTGAACAGAACAAGGGAACACCAAATGGTTTAAAATTAGGAAAGGTGTGCACCAGGGTTGTATTCTTTTACCATAATTACTAAATCTGTATGTTGAACAAATAATCAGAGAAGCTGAATTATGTGAAGAAAAATGTAGCATCAAGATAAGATGTTGGACTACTGCTGAGTGAAAGAGGGGTAAAGGCAACAATGCAGAAATGGGCTGAGTTCAACCATGTTCTGTATACTCCCATTGACCTGGAGATGACAGAGAGAAGCAGAAGGGCTGGATTGTCCAATGTGTGATGAGACCTGGGGAATTCTGAGCCCAAGGACAACGACATAGCCACGGAGGGCTAGAGCTGAGAGTGAAGCATCCAGCTGGTATGAAGTGAAGGGAGATGCACAAGAATGGTCAGACTTGCAAATTGTACCCATCTGACCTAGGCTCAATGACTTGCTAATCAGAACTCTACTAGAGGAAGATTAAAAAAAAAAAGAAAAGAAAAAGAATTATGAAGGAAATGAGTGTAAATTGCTACAATTTCATGAATTTGACCTATACTTATGGTTATAGAAACTCAAAACACCAACAGAGAAGGAAGGAGTCTTCACTTCAATCCTATACCCTATGTATATAGGGTAGACAGAGATGGGCAACTTAGACATCGTCTACCTAAAATGAGGAGCAATAGAGTCATGAAGTGACTGGTTTACAAGTTTTCTAGAGGGAGTTTAGTTTAAGAGTGTGCAGGGAGGGTAGTGTCCCCACTGAATAGTTTTCATCTTATCTAGTTGGGTCTGGTGAAAGGAGATGGGGATAGGATACTTATGATTCATAGTAACTAATTGTTATCATGACTAATTGTGACTGTCACAACTGTAAAGGTAGAAGTTTTATAGCAAAAATGGAAGAGTAGTTAATCTTACAATCCAGAAGCAGAAGAACCTAGGGAGAAGAGCACAAGCAGAATGCAGAACCCTATTCAGAGAAGCAGCGGCACCAGAGATGGAAACAGGGATGAGGACTCATGGAATGAGACAAACTGGGTGCTGGCGGCCAGGAGGCAGCCTTGCAGAATGTACCCTTTGGTTGTTTAACATTATCATATGTTTCTGAGTGTTTTTGTGTACATCCACCACCACCCCTCAAAAAAAAAACAAAAAACAAAACCCACAAAGGGAATGGAGTCCTGGTGTGGCATTGTGGGCCAATGCATCAGACTGCAAAGTTGTTTGAACTGCAAGGTCAGTGGTTCAAGCTCATCAGCTGCTCCTTGGAAACCCTATACAAGGTCACTGTGGGTTGGAATTGACTCAATGGCACTTCACAACAACAACAACAAACAGAGGGAATGGAAGCAGATACTATTGAATGATAAGGCATGGAGGAGATGGTAATCTTTGAAATGAAATGCTGGTGTAAAGCCGATATTCTCCCATTTAACCTATCATTCAGTTCACAGTAAAAAAAAAAAATGTTTAATTGCAGGAAGACTCATTAATAGCCTACAATATGCAGATGATATAATGTTGCTTGCTGAAAGTGAAGAGGACTTAAAATACTTACTGATGAAGACCCAAAACCACAACCCTCAGTATGGGCTGCATCTCAGTGTAAAGAAAACAAAAATCCTCACCAATGGATCAATAAACAACATCCATATAAATAGAGAAAATGTTGAAGTTGTCAAAGACTTCATTTTGCTCAGATCAATCATCAACACTCATGGAAGCAGCAATCAAGAAATCAAAAGGTATATTGCATTGGGCAAATCTGCTACACAAGACCTCTTTAAAGTGTTGAGCAAAGATTTTAGTTGCTGTTGTTGTTGTTAGGTGACATTGATCTTGAGGACTAAGGCGCACTTGACCCAAGCCAGGATATTTTCAATAACCTCATATGCATGCAAAAGTTGGATAGTGAATAAGGAAGACCATGGAAAAAATGATACATTTGAGTTATGGTGTTGGAGGAGAATATTGGAAGCACCATGGACTGCCAAAATAACAAATAGATCTGTGTTGGAAGTAGTACAGCCAGAGTGCTCCTCGAAAGCCAGAACGGCCAGACTTCATCTCTCATACTTTGGACAAATTGTCAGGAGGGATCAGTCACTGGAGAAGGATATCATGTTTGGTAAAGTGAAGGGTCAAAGAAAAAGAGGAAGACCTGCTGTGAGATGGATTGGCACAGTGGCAGCATCAATGGGCTCAAACTTAGCAATGATTGTGAGGTTGGACCAGGACCAGACAATGTTTTGTTCTGTTGTGCATAGGGTCACTATGAGTTGGTACCAACTCAATGGCACCTAACAACAACAACTAAAATTCCAGTTCATATATGCATGGGTTTAATCAAACAAAATATATTGAAGCATGTCTTTGTGATCAGTGGATGACTACAGAAGTTCTGTCAGGAATACACTTGTTTTAGTCATGATGTGACACTGTAGGATAAGCACCAGACTGCTAACTGAAAGTTTGCCAGTTCAAGCCCACCAGCCACTTCTCAGAAACTCTATACAGGATTGCTGAGTTAAAACCAACTCAGCAGTGTTTAACAGCAACAAATCTAATAAGTATGCCTTCAAAAGTAGAAGTCCAATCAGAACAGTGGTTTCTGAGATCTACTGAGCCAACTAAATTCAAGGCAGAGAGGTCATCTCATGATGGTTTTGTGGTATTCCAAAGGAGTAACTGGATAGATTTTCTTGAAGGACACATAATGATCACGGGCTCTTAATGTGAAGAAGTTTTCAAAATGTTAAAAATTGCACTGGTGAGAGAAGGGCCAGGAAAGTTGCCCCAATATATATA
>NW_006408723.1:5790163-5792059 GCF_000296735.1 Chrysochloris asiatica
AATTTAGACAAGATGGATACATTTTTACATAAACACGATCTACCTAATCTTACACACAGTGAAGTAAAACCTGAACAGAACCATAACAAAAGAAGAAATTGATCAGGTCATCAAAAGACTCCCAATCAAAAAAAGTCCAGGCCCAGATGGCTTCACTGGTGAGTTCTACCAAACATTCAGGGAAGAACTGTCACCAAGTCTACTCAAATTATTCCAGAAGTCAGAGGAGAATGGAAAATTTCTTAAGGCATTTTATGAAGCAAGCATAACCTTCATACCAGAACCAGGGAACAACATCACTAAGAAAGAAAATTAAAGACCAATATTCCTCATGAACACAGATGAAAAAATTCTCAATAAAATCCTAGCCAACAGAATCCAGAAACACATCAAAAAGATAATACATCATGATCAAGTGTGATCCATATCAGTGATGCAAGGGTGGTTAAACATTAGAAAAACGATCGTTATCCATCATATAAATAAGAAAAAAGAAAAGAACCACATGATCATATTGATTGATGCAGAAAAGGCATTTGACAAAATCCAACAACCATTCCTGATAAAAACACTCAACAAATAGGAATTGAAGGGAAATTCCTCAACATAATAAAGAGCATAAATACAAAACCAACAGCCTACATTACCCTCAATGGAGAGAAATTGAAATCCTTCCCTCAGTGAACAGGAACCAGACAAGGATGCCCTTTGTCACCACTCCTATTCAATATTGTGCTGGAAGTCTTAGCAAGAGCTATATGACAAGACAGGGAAATTAAAGGCATCCAGATTTGCAAAGAGGAAGTAAAACTTTCTCTATTAGCAGACGATGTGATCCTATATGTAGAAAACCCCAAAGACTCAGTTGGAAGACCTCATTAGAAGATTCAGCAAAGTGGCAGGATATAAGATCAACATACAAAAATCAGTTGGATTCCTCTATACCAAAAACAACAGCACTGAAAAGGACATAAGGAAAGCAATACAATTTACAATAGCAGTCCAAAGGATGAAAGATCTAGGAATAAATGTAACCAGAGAAACAAATGACTTATACAAAGAAAACTATAAAACACTACTACAAGAAACCAAAAGAGACTTTCAAAAACGGAATACTGTACCATGCTCCTGGATACGAAGACTTAACATTATGAAAATGTCAATATGGCCCAAAACAATTTACACATATAATGCAATCCCAATCTAAATTCCAACAACATTCTTTGAAGAGAAGGAAAAAACAATTACAAACTTTATATGGAAAGGAAAGAGACCCAGGATAAGCAAAGCACTTCTTAATAAGAATAAGGTTGGAAACCTCTTAGTCCCTGACTTCAAATTTTATTACACGGCTACAGTGGTCAAAACAACTTGGTACTGTTACAATGAAAAATACATAGATCAATGGAACAGAATAGAGAATCAGAAATTAACCCATCCACATACAACCAAATTATTTTTGACAAAACACCTAAATATATCACATGGTGAGGTGATAGTCTCTTCAACAGATGGTGCTGGCAGAACTGCAAAGTGATATGCAAAAGATTGAAACAAGACTTTCACCTCATACCTTATACAAAAACCAACTCAACATGGATTAAAGACCAGAATTATGAAAGCCATCAATGAAAAAATAAGGACAAATGTGAGGGCACTCATTCAGGGAATACACAGACTACAAAACATTTTGAAAACTATATAAACAAAAGTAGACAAAATAGATGATTGGGACAGACTAAAAATTAAAAACTTATGTGTATCAAAAGACTTCACCAGAAGAGTAAAAATGGAGCCCACAGAATGGGAAAAAATCTTTCATAATGACACATCAGAGAAGGGACTCATTTCAAAAATATATAGGAAATGACAACACCTCTACAAGAAAAAGACAAA
>NW_006408723.1:5792159-5798489 GCF_000296735.1 Chrysochloris asiatica
ATATATTTTTTTTTTTTCCATAATGACAATGCACCTGCTCATTCTTCAAGGGTAGCAAGAGTTGACCTACAAGTATTTTGTTGGGAAACCTTACCCCAGCCCCTCTACAGTCCAGATCTTATCCCTTCAGACTTCTTTTGTTCTCCAAACTCAAGGAGTGTCGGGGGCCAGCCCCAACACTCTTATTAGGAGGTCCTAGAGAGATGTGTGGCGTCAGCGAAGAAAGCACAAAATCAATGAGTCTCGATGAATGGTGAATCGTCTCTTCTCACGTTTATTTCAGATTCTCAAACAGCTTTTATATTACTTTATACCATCAATCTATTCATCATTCTTTTCAAAGTAGTAGTCTAAATCATACATATTAATCATTCCAATATAGAGCATGAAGAATATCAAAATCTTCCTTATTCCCCTTTACTTAGTTAGACAACATCTGATTTCTGTAAGCAAACCTCATTGTTCTAAAAATGTCACATTAACCTTAAAACATAATTCTAAATCTTAACTCCTATTTCTACCTTCACCTATTATTTTCTATAGATTCATTAATCACAACATGTACCTAAACATTATTTGCTATGGTAACTGACAACACAGTTGTTTTTCAAGATTGGTTAAACAAGAAAAATAAGAAGCATTTAAAGTTTTGTAGTTAAGAAGAAACGGAACAACTTCCTATAAATTCTCTACACAAAACATCTAGTTAAATTTCTGCTTATGATCTATTACTATTCCCTTAGCCCTCAATTGCATTTTTAGCTAATTTTCTAGAGATCTTAATGTCCCTGACCGAAACTACACAGAATGTTGAATGTAATCTTAAACTTGACCTGGCAAAAACTTTAGCTGGTTTTTCCTAGTGGTGAAACTTATTGTTAGTGTGTAAAGCATTCTTTAGGACTACACATAGTTGAATATGGTGTGAAGGTGCCTAAAAACAAGTTTCAAATCTCTATTATAATTCTTACTAAGATTCTACTGAAAATTTTTATTATAAAATCAAGAAAATTTAAAATAAGCTGATTAAAACAAAGAGACAGAAACTGCAGAGTCCCCACATGAGATCCCTCCTCGGGGCCTTGCCTTCCAAGGGGACACCCATTGTGGCTTTGCTTAACAATGAGCCCTTCATGCTTAGGGTCCTCTGCCACTCTGCCCTTTGGTGACATGGCCTCTGCCAAAGGAGAACATAATGTGAGTCTCTCAAGAATCCTAAAATATCTATTTTTACATGAAGTGATTCTGAAAAATGCAAAATTCTCCTGGAAGAATTAGAGAAATGGAAATACCACCTTCAGAAATTTATAGACATGCCCAAGCCCAAGTTCACCGCCATCAACTTGATTTTAATTCACAGCTTTCCTACATGACAGAATAGAACTGCTCCAGAGGGCTTCCAATGCTATAAATCTTTAAGGAAGCATATTGCTTCATCTTTTTCCCTTGGAGCCTCAAGTAGATTTGAACTGCCCACTTTTTATTTATTATCCCAGCACTTAACCCACTGTACCACATGATATAGACCTAGATGGAGGCTATTTTGAGAAGTAGTATCTTCACATTTTGAAATTTTTGTTTAATAAAGGATCCTATGATTTTGTAACAATACTTTTTTTACTTACCCTCATATATTCCTTGAATAATATAGATTCATCATGATATATTACTTTTGCATATTGCTGGACTCTGTTCACTAATGTATGTTAAAGATTCTCACATTTGCCTTGGTAAAGGAAATAAAAATTTTCCTTTCTCATGCTTTCCTTGCCTACTTTGAGTATAAAAGAAATATATGAGACTCGTAAGGTGAATTTAGAGTTCCTTTCTATTCTCTGGAACAATTTTTATAATTTGGGAGTAACTGTTCCTTGAATGTTTGGTAGAATTCTCATATAAAACCATCAGGTGGTGAAATTTTGTTTATATTATTAAACAGACTAGATTTCTAAACTACTGATTTCATTTCTTTCAAGGTTAAACATTTATTCTGAGTCTATTTTTGAATGAGTTTTGCCAAGGTGCACTTTTAGAAGTTGTTGTTGTTGTTAAGTGCCGTCGAGTCAGTTCCGACCCATAGCGACCCCGAACAGGGTTTCCGAGGCTGTAAATCTTTACAGGAGCAGAAAGCCTCATCCTTCTCCCGCGGAACAGCTAGTAGTTTCAAACTGCTGACCTTGCGGTTCACAGCCCAATTCGTAACCACTACGCTACCAGAGCTCCTTATTTTTTAGAAGTAATTCTTAGTATTCTCTTATTTCTTAGTATTCTCTTATTTCAATTAGTATTCTCTTATTTCAATTAGTATTCTCTTATTTCAATTTCTATTTTAGCTATAAATATGTGCCTTTTTCTCATGCCTAGCATTATTTGTGCCTTCTCTCTTTTCTTTCAATTTATTTTGGCAAAGTCAATTTATTTTATTTGTCATCACATAGAACAACTATTAGTCTTATTGATCCTCTGTATTTTATAATTATTTTCTATTTCATAGTCTTTTGTGGGTCTTAACTATCTTTTTTTTTTTAACCTCCTTTAAATTTAAATTTTTTTCTT
This sequence comes from Chrysochloris asiatica, assembly GCF_000296735.1. NCBI lineage: Eukaryota > Metazoa > Chordata > Mammalia > Afrosoricida > Chrysochloridae > Chrysochloris > Chrysochloris asiatica. Next base: position 5,794,716 of record NW_006408723.1, read on the forward strand.
TAAATCATTTTTTTTTCATTTTTTACTTCCTGAGTTTGCTGCTTCAGACTCATTAAATTTGGGCATTTCTTCGGTCTAATACAAATATTTCATTTCCCCCACAAACACTGGCTTAATGAGATCCCAAAAGTTTATTTATTTATTTATTTAGTTAGTTAGTTTTAGTTTTTATTGTGAATCGAGTGATATTTTTCATGGGATAACATCGGTTTTACACCATCATTTCATTGCAATGATTATAATCTCCATGCATCATCATTCAACAGTTTTTGCTTCTATTTCCTCTGGGTTTGTTTGTTTGTTTGTTTTTTGGAGGGGAGGGGATGCACACAAAAAACACTCAGGAATATATAATAATTTAAACAGCCAAAGGGCACAGTCTGCAATCCTGCCTCTTGGCCACCAGCTATAAGGTCTTTCTCTTTCCATGAGTCTAAAGCCCTCAGCTGCTCTCTCTCTCCATGTCCTCATCTCTGCCTCCATCTCTGGTGTTGCTGCTTCTCTGGATAGGGTCCCACATTCTGCTCATGCTCTTCTTCCTTGATGGTCCTATGGTCCTCTGTTCCTGGAATGTAAGATTAACTACTCTCCTGTCGTTGTTTTTTACAAAACCTTTACCTTTATAATTGTGACAGTCACAATTAGTCACGATAACAATTACTCGTTATTGAATCATAAAAATCTTATCTCCATCTCTTTTCACCAGACCCATTAGGCAAGATGAAAACTATTCAGTGGGGACTCTACCTTCCTCCACATACTCTGAAACTAAACTCCCTCTTGAAAACTTGTAAGCCAATCACTTCATGCCTTTATTACCTCCTCCTTTTAGATAGCCAGTGTCTAAGTTGCCCATCCCTATCTATCCTGTATACAGAGATATACAAGTATCAAGTATCAATGTAGATACTTGATGTGAAGACTCTTTCCCTCCCAGTGTTTTGAGCTGCTACATCCATAAGTATTGGTTAAGTTCATCAAATTGTAGATATTTACACTTGTTTCCTTTATCAAAAATTGTTTTTTTTTTTAATCTTCCTCTAGTCGAGTTCTGATCATTAAGCCATCGAAGCTAGGTCAAATGGATACTATCTGCAAACTTGGGTGTTCTTGTTCATCTTCCCTCACTTTATATAAGCTAGATGCTTCACTCTTAGCTCTAACACTCTGTGGCTATGTCTTTGTCCATTGGCTCATGAGTCCCCAGATCTCACCACACTTCAGACCAACCAGCCCCTCCTCTTATCGCTCTCATCTCCAGGTCAACAGGAGTCTATGGAATGTGGTTGAACTCAGCCTATTTCTTCATGCTGCCTTTCCCCCTCTCCCACTCACCAGTAGACCAATGTGGTCACCAGCAAGCTTACATGCTCATATGTTCCCTTTGAGTTTCAGTCTTGGAAGGGAGTTTGTCCTAAAGGGACTTGATTATTTACCTTAATGGCTCCCTGGTGAACAACTTATTTGTTCTTTTAGTAGCCAGTCAGACTGCCATTTTTGTTTTGGATTTTTCCTGCTGATTTTTCTTTCAAAGAAGTGTCTTCTGTTGCTCTATCTGTTCCAGGCTGGTGATCCCAAAAGTTTTAATGTTTCATTCTACCCTGTGATTTTTAACTTTATGTTATTGTAATCAGAATGCTATATCTGTATGTATAGTTGCTAATTATTTGAGTAATAAGTTCTTGTTTTACAGAATTTGCTTCAAATATTCAATGTAGGCTGGAAAAATGATGTGTATGTTCTTTTAGTTGGCCTTTCAATCTAGCTGTGTCTAATCTGTAGTTTCTCTCATACACTGAGTTGTTCAATTTTAATGAATTTCTGAGAGTTCTATTTTCTGAAACTCTTAGATGTGTCCACTGAACCCCTACATCGAAGTTTCTCAAAACTTCCAAGTCTATCACTTTGCAGAGAATTATGCTTCTAAAGTCTTGCTTTAATAACTTTATAGTTTCTTTCCCAAGAGACAGTCTATGGTCATTTGACAGTGACAGTTGTGCTTCTTCAAGATGCAGACATGAAGTTCTAAGGCCATCCTTACAGGAAAGCAGATGTGAGGGCTCTGGACATGCTTGGACTTTTGAAAGCAAAGGAATAGGAAGGAGTGCAGGCCAATACTTTCTGTACAGACAGCCCTGGTCACTGATTTGAGTTGAGATACTAAATAAATGCTGTAAAGTCATCCATGAGTGTTGCTTTAGGTTACAGAAAGCTAAGCATACAGCGAATTCTGGATGTGAGTTGTAAGCTCCTTCCACCTTTTCACTGAGTGCCTATATGAGATGGAACATTCTACCATCAATTTGTTGGATTTGTAATAAACCTTTGTTAAACCACTGCAATTTTGAGGTTGTTTATTAGAGGCACAAATAAGGATGATTCTGACAACTACATAAAGATTCATACGAACTAATGTTCATTGCCTCATTATTTATGATAGTAAACTTTCAGCAACAACCTAAATATCTGGTGTGGCACTGTGGGTTAAGGTGACAGATTGCAAAGCCATTTGAACTGCAAGGTCAGTGGTTCAAGCTCACCAGCTGCTCCTCAAAAGCCCTATACAGGGTCGCTATGGGTCGGAACCGACTAGACAGCACTTAACAACAGCAACAACAAATATCAAATAATAGGAGATAGCCAGATAAACTATGGCCAGTGGTATTGGTGGTGGCGATGGTTGTGTGCAGCTGAGTTGGTTCCTATGTATAGGTTGCATGTACAAGGTTTCTCAGGCTGTAAACCTTTAGCAGAAAGCCTCATATTTCTCCCTTAAAGCAGCTGGTAGATTCAAACTGCTTACTTTTTGGTTAGCAGGTCGGTTCATAATCTACTATGATATGAGGGCTACTTTGCCAATGGTATTATATTAAAATAAATACATATATAAAATTGACTTCTTGAAACTATTTAGCAGCAATGAGAAAAGTCTTACAAACAATGAGGAAGGAATGTAGAAGATTAAACTATTCATATAGTGTGATCAGGGAGTGCAGTGGCTCTGTAGGATAAACACTGGACTCTGAACTACAAGGTCAGAAGTTTGAGCCCACCAGCAGCTCCATGGGAGAAAAGATGAAGTTTTCTGCTCCCGTAAAGACTTACAGCCTCAGAATGCCTATACAGGGTCTGAAACAACTCAGTGGCATCTAATAACAACAACAGTATGATTACATTTTTAGTTTATAAAAATTCATATGAGAGAGGTGAGGCTTGATGGCGGTTAAGGTGGAGGTGCAGTGAAGTTCACCATCAGCCATACCATATATACTAGGCAAAGCAGATCCAAGGCAGAGCTCCAAAATTTGAAACCACATAGCTAGGAATATTTTTAAAATTTGAAGGCTTATAGTTAGTGAAACTTGAAGCTGAAGTAAGAAATTGGGAACTTTTGAATCTTCCAAGATCAGATCTCGAAGCCAACATCTTGAGCAAGACCAAATGGCAAGACAAAGTGGAGGAGCAGAAACATCACGGAAAAATGGTGGACAATACACTTTGTCGGTTTTGGTTTACTCTGATTTTCTTTTCTTTTTTGGTATCTGGTCATTGCCCCCCACCCAAAGTTTGCACACCTCCATTCTGGTGACAGATATCATTGCTGATGTCTGATGGATCTTGGCCGAAAGCAGAGAATACCAGAAGGATATTTACCTATGCTTTATTGACTATGCGAAGGCTTTCGACTGTGTGGATCATGACAAGCTATGGACAACATTGAGAAGTATGAGTATTCCAGAACACTTAATTGTACTTCTAAGAAATCTGTACCTA
>NW_006408723.1:5799099-5800235 GCF_000296735.1 Chrysochloris asiatica
ATAGATCTGTTTTGGAAGAAGTGCAGCCAGAGTGCTCCTTGGAGGCCAGGATGGCTAAGCTTCGTCTCTCATACTTTGGACATATTGTCCGGAGGGACCAGTCACTGGAGAAGGATGTCATGCTGGGTAAGTTAGAGGGTCAGAGAAAAAGAGGAAGACCCCCAATGAGATGGATTGGCTAGGTGGCATCATTGATGGACTCAAGTGTGGCAGCGGTGGTGATGTTGGCACAGGATCAGACATTGTTTCGTTCTAATGTGCATGGAGTCACTATGAGTTGGTTCTGACTTGATGGCACTGACAACAACAACAACAACAAAATTCTTGTGACTAAAGGGTGTGCCTGAGTGATTGGACACCCCTCACCTCTGGTGGGTTCTTCTGCCACACATGCGCACAGATACTCAGCCCGAGAGCAGGCCCTGAACTTTTTTTTTTTTTTTTTTTAATATGGGAAAGGCTAGCACAGAGCTATAGAGAGTTTAGAAACAAAACAAGCTGAAAATTAAATTAAAGCCTGAGGTATAGCATAACAATCAACAGTGGCATCTTGATATCCTTTAGGCAGCTTTGAAAGCAAGAAGTTGAAGAGAGGACATTAATGTCATACTCATATTAGGCTACAGATTTTTTTTTTCTTCTCTCCTTCCTCTCCCTATTCTGTGATTATAGACTACAGTATTCAGTCTAGTTTTGTTTTGTTGTTGTTATTTGTTTTTTTTGGGGGGGGGGGTTTGCTCGTACTGTTTTGTTGTTTTATGCTTCCCCTTCTACCTTTGGGGGACTCTTTATCTCCCAATATTACCCAAGAAGAGACAGCAACTGCTTCCATATAGTCAAGCTACAATCACAGTCTATAAAACACCAAAACCCAGGCAAGAACCAATACCAACTGGCATATACCAGGGAGGCAGACAACACCTATGAACGTTACTCTAAGTTGAGCAATAAGAAGAGTGATAGGGAAGCCCTTTTTTTCACTCAGAGAATCTGGGAGGTCAGTCTGTGATCAAAACATTTACAATGGAAAAGAAGGTAAACACGTAGGAACAGAGATCCAGATGGTGAGAAGGTCAGGTAGATTACAGGATAAAATAGACTGCACAAATGGAGAGAAAAGTTAATGGATTATAAGG
>NW_006408723.1:5803884-5817910 GCF_000296735.1 Chrysochloris asiatica
CTGGGATGGGGGGGATGGGGTGAGGGAGGGAGGGGAAGGTGGAACACAGGGTAGGGAATAGACACAGGATAGTTTGGGTGCTGGAGACGGGGGCAATATATAAGAAGGGGGAGGGAATGGAAGAACAAAGTGAATAGTGAATGGGAAAACAATTAGGCAGGTTTGCATGGGTTAAGTGGGACAGAGGTAAAGAATGATGTATGCACAACCTTGGAACAACAGGGCTCTGTGATAAAGGGATTGAGATATGGTGGGAATGGGGAAAAGGGGGGAAACAATGTTAAGATGCTTGTCTGTCTTTTGAATCTTGGTTTCCCTTGCATACCATTATAAAATAGACACTGGAGGGGGAGAGAAAGGAATAGCTAGAAATATCACCATAGAAAGCTTGGGGAAGTTCCTCAGGCTAAGGAGCTTCTCTCATATCTTATGCATTTTTCCAGAAATGACCATAGTAAAAGTCCATTTCTCAGCCCAGCTTAAATTCAAACTGGATTGACTTCCATGTAGATTCTGATAAGCCATCTTTTAGCCAATAAATGCTGTTATGTGACTCCTGCAGCTCTTGAATACCACCAAGTGGAAAGTTATCACTGTTCTTATCCACCAGCAACAGTGAAAATTTATATATTCACTGTGAGTGCAATGTAATTTTGATAATTTTTAAAACAATAATGACATTTTACATAAATCCCTGAGAGTACTTGAGAAAAGAATTAGTAGAGTTTAAGAATGTCTTAGTTACTTGTTGTTAAGTACTGTCAAGTCTGTGCCAACTCATAATGACCCAATATAGTTTCTGAGAAGTGGCTGATGGGTTTGAACCACTGATCTTGGGGCTAAAAGTCCAACGTTTATCCTACAGTGCCACACCAGCACCACACTTAGTTACCTCGTGCTATCATAACACAAATATCACAAGTGAGTGGCTAGTTCAGGAGACTAGATGTCCAAATTCCTACTGCGGTTCTATTTATCTATTTCAGTTTCTAGTACCTGGCAATCCTTGGACTTTCTTCTATCTCCATTGTCACCAGACAGCATCTGTTTTCCTCAGTATGTGCTCACATGTCTATGTGTCTAGCCTGCACCTTAGAACTCAAAATTGATTCGATTTAGGATCTACCCCACCCTAAACTGATTGGTCTCAACTGATTAATTAATTACATTACATTGTATCATGAAAAATTGAGATACATTGTAATAGATTATAGTCACAGGCACAGAAGTTAGGATTCCAGCACATATTTGGAGAGTGGGGGGAGTGCTCATGATGATTTAGAGAATCTGTCATTTATTGTTAATTTCATAAATTTGCATTTAGTACTTACTATGTGTCATCCAGCCACCAGGACAAATATGGATATCCTACAATCATAAAATTTACCATTTAATGGAAGTCCTGGTGTGGTGTTGTAGGTTAATGCACTAAACTGCAAGGTGGGTTTGAACCACAAGGTCAGCAGTTCAAGCTCACCAAGCACTCATCAGAAACCTTATACAGGGTCGTTATGAGTCAGAACTTACTCAACAGCACTTAACAACAACAATAACAATGGGGAAATAACTTTATAAACAAATAGATTTTTTAAAGTTTGCTAGAATAAGAAGGCCACCTCTTCAGGAAGGCAACATTTGAGCTGAGCCCTTAAAATTGAGCAAAAGCAAACAAATAATTTGAAAGGTGAAACCAAGAGCATAGACTTTGACAAAATCAATCCATAGCATCAGAGACACAGGATGGTGCAAATAGTTAATGCACCTGGCTAATAAACAAAACGTTGGTGGTTCAAGCCCACCTAGAGACGGCTCAGAAGAAAGGACTGATGATCTACTAACAAAAACTCAGATATCTTATGGAACACATTTCTTCTCTAACACACATGGAGTCCCCAACTCAAAACCAACTGAACACCAACTGGTCTGGTGGGTTATCCCTAGCATTTGAAAAGAGTTAATAGATTGTGAACAAACTCCTGGAAAATGGAGGGTAAATGTTGACATATCCATGAATGAGGAGCATTTCAACACCTCATCACAGAATCTTGAATTTTTTTTTTTAACAACGGGGCTCTTGGAGAGAGATTTGCTCAGTCTCACATTTTTCCAGATAGCTCAAAAAGAGAAATTTAGTGGTTAGTCCAACCAAATGTTATCAGTTGAGTCTTTCAGAAGCAAAAACCAAAGCTTTGCTTTGTTGTGTGGTTTATGTTCCCTATTGCTTCTGTTTACTCTCCTTTTACAAAAAAACAAAAACTTCCATTGATGCTACTCCCAAAAATATTTATTGGAAGTAGCACCTATAGGAAGTTTTGTTTTTGTTTTGTTTTTAAAGGAGAGTAAACAGAAGTAATAAGGAAATAAAACCACTCCACCATTCAATTTTGACCTCTAAGAGGAGAAGGAAAAAGGATTATTGGATAGGGAAAGACTCAACTTATGGCACACATAAGGCTACCCTGACACAAGGGTTGTTTCTAGAAAATACATGTATTTTCTATACATTCTGTCATCTTCAATCATTGCTCAAGAAGAACATATCTTCAGGTGAGAGGTTGTGGTATATCTTGTATGCACTGCAGCTGAAGATTGTCAATCTACTAGGCTTCTTAATGCTGATCAGCAAAGTCTTTTTTGAAGGGAACACAAAACGGCCATCTACAAAGACACATGTCTTATTAGCAATAGAGGAAAGAATAGGCTATCACCTGCAGACTCTGGGAGAGGAATAGATCCAGAAATAATTTAAATAAAAATATGGTCAATGGTCCTTTGGGAGACAATTCCCTATCAGTGTTTGGTAATTCTGTATTTATCAGAGAAAAGTGTTGACTGCCCTTTGTTCCAGACTATCTTTGTCTGTAAAGTGAAATATTTTTTCTTAAGAAATAGAAAGTGAGTCTTCCTCTGGGACAAAGTGTAGGCTTGCTTGGTGTTTAATATACTAAAGATTTTACCTTCTACCAGAGCAATGTTGTTGTTAGGTGCCCTTGAGTTGGTTTCAACTCATAGCAAATCTTTATAGTGATTACCAGTCCAGTGCTTATCCTACAGTGCCACACCAGAGCAGGGATATTCACTCTCCATTACAGTCCTCATGTGCTGAAGAATGAGCACTGGACTACTAACCAAATGGTCAGTGGTTCTAGCCCATCAGCCACTCCTTGGAAACCTTATACAGGGTTGCTGTGAGTTGGAACCTACTGGACTGCACTTCACAACAACTACAACAGTGTCCACAAGCTCAAGGTTCATGTCCTGTAATGAAGCCCATTGCACATGCAGATATCACCTGGCTCTCTTCACACTACCCTGTGAGAACTGGACTCTGGAAATCAACAGAAAAATGTTGATGCTCTGGCAACTGCTATTGCTGTGAGTAATAATCAGTCCTTTGTTTCTCATCTAGGAGTCTCAAGTCTTCTGCCAACAAGCTAGCTTGTCAGCTAGCTTGTTAGCTTATAAGTAGAGTAACCTTTCACTACACCATTCACAGTTCTTAACAAAGTCAAGAATAATAAGGTAAGCAAAGATCAATAAGCCTTCTAGCAAGATAACCAGAGTATAAATGGTGTGTGTGTGTGGGGGGGGGGGCTTGTTGCTGCTAAGGTTCCTAGCTTCTAAGGAGATAAGTCCTTCAAAGGATCTCTTTTGATGTTTAAATTATCTTAAAGACCATTTCTCAGTTTTGATTGAGGAAAATAATTGCATTCGGAAAGCAATGGTCATCTTGATGACCCTGCTATAAATAGCCAATATTTGTTTTATGTTATAATAGTGAAAGGGTGTTACAGGATCCCATTTCTGGGGCTACTTAAAGACATCATAGCAGAGACAGATCACATTTTAATACTACAATGCTTTTAGTTATATTGCAGAATATCATGGAGGTGAGCATTTCCCTGAGGAAATAAATCATGTCGGAAACCAGTGGAACACAGGTGGTACTTAATAAGCACTTCTGGGTACTTTAACAGAGCCCAATTTTAACATCAGAGGGATGTGGACTAAAGAACGCAGCTCCCAGCCAACCGCTAGCCACATCACCCCTTCTTTCCTTGCCCTGCCCCAGGATTTCATAACACTTTGTTTATCCTCTTAAATTTCAGTAGCCTCATGAATCAGTTGTCTCTGCTGATGCAGGATGGTTCTAACAGTCCAGCCCCACAAATGCTCCATAATGTCACTTCTGATTGGATCTGAAGTGAATTTTCATGCTTACTTTTAAGCATTGGTGTGCCAAGGATTTCATCATGAAGTTCAAATTTGTAAGGTGCTGAAGTCGAGTTTCTTGTCTTTCAGGTACACACAGTATCCCTTACAATTCTCCCCTCTCTCTGCTCCCTTCTGAGTGCTCAACTGTTTGAGACACATTTCTCTCAGTCTAAGTCTACCCAACTGACTTCTTTTCCCTAAAATAGGACAGGGAAGGGTGTTAGGCTGGAGGCTGGGCTTTAAAGACCTCTTTTAGTAAGTATATAGAGAAGGAGGACCTTCATAGAGGAAGCAAACCCACTACCATCTAGTCAATTCCAATTCCTAGTGGCCTTTATGGTGATGGATATGTACCGTGGAGTCGGTTCCGACTCATAGCGACCCTGTACAGGGTTTTGAGTCTGTACATCTTTACAGGAGCAGAAAGCCTCATCTCCTGCGGAACAGCTTATAGTTTCGAACTGCTGACCTTAAGGTTTGCAGCCGATTCGTAACCACTATGCTACCAGAGCTCCTGTATAGGGCAGACTAAAACAGCTCCCTAGGACTTCCAAGAAAGTCAATCTTTAGGGGAGAAGGCAGCCTCATTTTTCTCCTGTGATGTAACTGGTGGGTTCAAAACCTTGCAGTTAGCAATCCAATATTTAACTCACTGTGCCACCAAGGATCCATGTATAGAACTAGATAGAGGATATGTCAAGAAACAATAGGTTCACATTTTGATATTTTTGTTTAATAAAGGGTTTTATGATTGCATAACAATACATTTTAATTTACCTTAGTATATTCCTTAAATAATCTGTCAGCTTGATTAATTAAACTTCAATTAGTTCATTTCAGTACCACATTCTGTCCCAGAACCCATTCCCATGTTATGTTGTTGTTAAGTGTCATCAATTCAGTTCAAACTCATAGTGACCCTATGTACAACAGAATGAAACACCTCCCAGTCCTGCACCATCTTCACAATTGCTGCTACATTTGAGCCTATTGTTGCTGCCACTGTGCCAGTCCATCCCACTGGAGAAGGTCTTCCTCTTTTTTGCTGTCCCCCCACTATAGAGTTGGCCAAAAGAGGGTGTTGTATGAGATTTGGAAGGGGAAAGTTAAGCAGCAGCTGTCACTCTTTAAAGGTCAATTGTAGTTTTATGTAGTGACAGACAAACACAAAAGAACCCTCCCTCACTCCACATCCAGATATTTTTCCAGGCTCCAGACTCAGATGACCAACAAGGTCATGCTTGTCTATGGATTTTACACTAAAAGTGGCAATATTCCATTGACTTTTCTACCAACTCCCCTTTGAAGTGCCCACACTGGCTTCCCCACTGCTACTGTACCTCCTACTTGTCCAGCCAGATGAGTGCTTCAGGATAGTGCTAATGAATATTCTAGGATCCTCTAACACCTCTTCCAACCTTACTACACAACTTCTCATTAATCATGTATGGTCTAATCCCTACAATGGGTCCTTCATTCTACATCACTTATAGTTCTGCTGTCCCTGTCAGGCCCTAACTGATATGCTGCCCTGTGAAGTTCTCACTAAAAGAGCAAACTCCATGACAACCAACAAGCTTCCAAGGACAGGCTGTGGCTGTCATGTGCCCAATTACAAGGAGAATTCAAAGGTGAGAAGACACAAAATTCCAGGAATCTTAGAGGCAGACATTCCAAAGAGAAGAGATGGGCCTGTGCTCATTTGGTAATGAGGGAGGAGTTCTGTGTGTTAGTAGGGTTGGGATAATGCACAAGGCTTGAACACTGATTGCCTTCATTCATTTACTCAGCAGGTGTTGAGCCCTGTAAAGAAACACTAAGTCCTTACCTTCTCAAGAAGTCAGGCATCTAAACGTAGTGCTGACCAGGTTGGCAACAAGGGCCAGTCCTCCACAGTTAGGCAGTCATACCCAAACCTAGGGAATCTTTGGGTCATAGCTTGTCCCCTTTGTACCTCAACTTTCTTCCAAGATGCACTGATGGCATTATTTGACCAGGAACTTGGACTATCCACTCCACATGGAATAAGCGTTTTGAAGACTTCAGAAGTCCTGGTCTGGTACTGTGGGTTATTGTCCTGAACTGCAAAATCATTTGAACTGCAAGGTCAGCGGTTCAAGCTCACCAGCCACTCCTTGGAAATACTATACGGTGTCGCCATGGTTCAGAACTGAGTCAATGTCACTTAATAACAACAAAGGACTTCTGGGAGTCCAGGTGTCACACTGTAGGATAAGTACTACACTGTTGATTGCAAGGTTGGCAGTTCAAACCACCAGCCACACCCCAGAAACCCTATAAGGGTGGCTATGAGTCAGAACCCACTTGATGGCACTTAACAACAACAAGGACTGCTACAACTAATGTGAATCATCTAACCAGTTTGCCAAATGCTGTTGAGTCTGTTCTGACTCATAGTGGCCCTGTATAGGGTTTCCAAGGAGTTGCTGGTGAGTTTGTGGTTCAAATCAACCTTGAGGTCCAGTGCCACATGAGGACTCCTATGTGATGTTAACAACCTTTTATTGTTGTTATTGTTGTGTATCATTGAATCAATTCCAAATACTAGCAACTCTACAGAACAGAGTAAAACTGCTCCATAAAATTTCTTAGGCTGAAATCTTTGTGGGAGCAGCTCATCAGATCTTTTTGCCTGCAATAGGTTTAAACTTCTTTTAAACCATTGCACCTCCAAAGCTTCTTATCCAGCGTTAAGAAGCAACACATATAATAAGACACAAAATCCTATTTCAGGAGAGGTGATTGTAGTCCAACTAATAGGGAAAACTATGTGCTTAATGTAATTCTGATTGCAGGTCAAAGAAGGGTCAAATGCAGCACCCAGGTAGGGCTGTGTGTTTTTGTCAGGAGATAAGTTTAAGAACTGAGATGTAGTGATGAGAAGATGTCTCACACCATTAACTCTGCCACCTGTGTGTTACCCCAAGAACAGGGCATGGCTGTCCAAAACCAGAAAGTTTTCTCCTTTGAATTTGTGACAACCCCTTGCCACCTAGAGAAATGTCTGGGGAATCAAATGCCTTCATTTCAGAAAAGAACAAATCTTATAGTCTAACAAGTGCAAGAAGACATACAACACCTTGTGTGCAACTGAAAATCAAGGAGTGTCACCTGGGCACAGTCAATAAAGTGCTAAGCAAACTATATAAAGTAACAATGGTGTAGTCAACATCATGTTCTAGTGGTGTTGAGCAAGTGTGTGCTGGGAAACAACATGCTTCCTTATGCTCTCATTCAGGTTTGGGTGGCGTCAAGAGAAATAACATCTCCATCAACATTATAGGTTCAGACAGGGTCTGGTTGCTGTTTTGAGTGACACTGGCATAAAACTTCTTTCTCTATGGATGGGAGAGCATTTTGCTTTCTATATCTTGGAAATAACATTCCTTCTGCCAGATGTCAGGCACAGCAGGGAGTCAGCTCAGGTACAGTGTTGGCTACTCCAGAACGACCAATATGGAAACTAAGAGTTCAGAACTACAGACCAATGCTTCATCCAATTGTATCACCTATGCTCTTCTTGTTACAGTCTAGACATTGGTGAAGGTAGGAGTTATGGAAGGTCCACCACTTTAGCAATTTTTAAATGCACAATTCTGTGGCATTAGTTACATTAAGCCATGCTGTGCTACCATCGCTACTATGTATTTCCAAATGTTTCTTATCATCTCAAACCTAATACCCATTAAGCAGTAATTCCCACTATATTCCCAGAGATCCTGGTAACCACTTGGTCTCTATGCCTTTGCCTAGTCTAGATATTTCATATCAGTTGTTCTTGTTTTTAAGTGATGTAAAGTCAGTTCCGACTCACAGTGACACCATATAGAGGTTTCAAGGAGTGACTAGTTAGTTTGAACAGCCGACCTTGTGATTCAAACTGACCTTTCAGTCCAGTGCTTATCCAACGGTGCCACACCAGGACTCCTTTCCTATCATGTCAGTGAGATCACATGCATCCTTTTGTAGCTGATTTATTTCATGTAGTTGATGTATTCACAACTGATATAAGCTATAACATAGATGAACTTTTCAAGGTTATGTCTGTATTTTAGTTCTTCTGTATTCTAATTATATTTTATTACAATTAATTACCTTGATAATACTATGTTCTAGCTGTGGGTTAATGTGCAGAACTGCCAAGTCAGTTTGAACCACAAAATTGACAGTTCAAAATCACCAGTCACTCCTAGAAAACCCTATACAGGGTTGCTATGGATCAGAACCGGCTCAATGGCACTTAATAACAAACAACAGTTATCTATTACTGAATAACAACAATCTCCCCCCCAAAATTAGTGACTTTAAACAATTTTATTTTGCTCATGATTTTGTCAGGCTAAGATGAGGTTGGCAGAAGGTTTAAATCTGACTCATGTGGGGTTGTCAGGGCTTGAGGGACCCCTTCAAAATTACCTCTTCACTAAGTCTGGGCCTCCTTGGTGCTCTTTGGTCCTTCTCTGAGCATGGCACTTTATCTCTTAGAGCTTTTCCATGTGAAATGAGCATTACACAGAAAATTGGTTTCAGGTAAACACTCTTCCTAAGAAAGCTGCCTTCCCAGGAGGAGAAAAGAGAAGCTTCCAGAATAGTTCAGAGCTAGGTCTAGAACTGGCACAACATCAACATCACATCCACCATATTCTATTAGTCTTTGTATTCTCCTGACCATCTGGATTCAAGGAACTGGAATATTGGGCTCCATATGTAGATGGGAAGTGACAGGGCCACGCTAAATAAAAGCATATGGGCTGGTAGTCATTACTGCCCAATCTATAGACAATCACATCTGCCTACGTAAACAGCGAGAAAATGGTTTGGTGGGATTAGATCTGGTCTCACAGAGGAAGAGTATGAGTTAAAGCTGCTGGAGTCAATCAGTAGGGTAGAAATTAGTCATGATACCTGCATGAGAATGAAAATGACTGGCTTCTTCTCATACTTGATGGTGCCACCAAGAAGTCAGTGAAAATAACCTCACTTCACAATGTGAGACCAAAGTCACAGAAATTGTATTATTTATGTTCACAAGATCAAAATCAAAACTTTATTAGTAGAAAAGAGAGAATGAGAGAGAAGGAAAGAGAAATGTGAAGAGGAAAAGAGAATAAATTACAAAAGCAATCCAACATGCTTTTCAGATTTACTATGGAGAACTCATGAAGCATCCTTTCCCGTAAGAGCCATAAACAATTAAACCCCAGACTTCAATTGCCCTTCCACATGTACCTTGTCTAGCTCCCAAGAAATAATAAACTCATCCCAGTTCATTTTCCATTTATCTGTAGAAAAAAAGGTATAGTCATTTCATTTCATTGTATAGAGGGTCACCATAAGCTGGTGTTGACTTCACAGCAGCAATCTATTGGTCTATCTATCTGTCTACCTTGTACCTGTCTGTCTATCCAGCTAATGACTTTTAAACTCTTTCCAAGTAATACAGCTAGTGTATATATAATAAAATATATGCAATTATTATTTTCTTTTTTAGTAAAAGTGTGTTCTATTTCAGCTTCAATGAACTTATTTTTATTATGTAATCACCACCACCATTTCCAAAACTTTTATCATTCCAGACAAAAACTTAGTATAGGAAAAAAGACTTCTGATCCAATGTGATAAGGCAACAAAGACAGTCATTACAGTCTAGGCAAGTCAGATTTCTTCTCAAGATGTGAAGCCAGAAATAGAATGAAGTTCTACTGAGAAGCAGGAGTATTTTTATCCTTTGCACATAATCTAATTTATTAGTTGGTATGTTTTCAGACAGAACTTTCTTATTAAAACATGCTAAAATTATGACTAGAAAGAAAAAAATAATAAGAAGAAGCTTGTCCTATGGAAAGCCATTACAAAAGGGCCTCTGATTGCTTATGTCTCCTGTGGCTCCATGAGACACACTGGACTTTTTCAGTTGTTTTAACACTGGCTTTATCACAAGAGTCTGGCCTTTCTTTTCTTTCCCCCCTTCCATGTGAAACTTAAAACTACAATCAGATGAGGTATGGTCATCCTATCTCAGGCCTAAGAAGTTACTGCTGAGATTGCATAGTCCACAAAGATAATGTTCTACATACTACTTTGAGGAGTAGAAACTGGAGTCTTAAAAGATCATGAGTGGCCATCCAAAGTGCAACTATTGGTCTCTCCCTGTCCAGAGGAAAAAAGAGTAATGAAAATTGAGGACACATGAAAATAATTAGTCCAATTACCATGGAAATATCAGTCTCCACAACCCTGAAACTCATAGAACTAGAAGATGCCTGGCTACCAATGCCAATTGCTAGGAAAGGGGTCACATTAGAAGATCCTAATGACAGAGTGGGAGAAAAATGTGAAACAAAACTCAAAATTATAAAAAATGACCAGACTTACTGGCCATATAGAGACTAGGGGAATTCCTGAGATGATGGCCTTCAGTCACCCTTCAGATCTAGAAACAAACTGAGTCCCATGGCTCAATTTTCAGTCAAAAACACTAAGGAGGTACACACAGCTTAGAAGAATCAACTGAGATTTTAAAAGGCAGCATTTACTCAAATACAAAGTTCAGAAGGGTTAAGAAAGAAAAAGAAATGGAAACAGAAAGCATAAGGAGGAAGTAGGATGAGTGATGTTACATCATGGGATTGCAGTTAGTGAGACAGAATAAAATGTGTATGAATTGTTGAATGAAAAACTAATCTGCTCTGTAAACATTCATCCAATTCACAATGTTGTGTTGTTATTCTTGTTAAATGCTGTCAAGTCCATGCCAACTCATAGTGACCCTTTATAGGATTTCCAAGGAGCAACTGGTGAGTCTTAACCACCGACCATGAAGTTTAAAGTGACCTTTTGGTCCAGGACATTATCCTGTAGTGCCACACCAGACTCCTATTCATAACAGAAAGTTTAAAAAACAAAACAAACAAGCAAACAAAACACGAAAGTTGTGGCTGAGAAAGAAAGACTGCAAAGTGGAAGAAGGTATCTTTCACTTCCCTTTTCCTCCTTTGGACGAAGCCAGAGAAATTGGATGTGGGAATTCATGGGAATCAAAGCCAAGAAATCAAACAACTTGTTGCACTAAAGACCTCTTTAAAGTTTTAAAAAGCAATGATATAACTTTGATGACTAAGGTGCACCTGACCGAAACAATGCCCTTTCCAATTGCCTCATATGAATGAAAAAGCCGGACAATGAAAAATGAAAACAGAAGTACTGACATATTTAACTTGTGCTGAAGAATGCTGACTATACACCAGGGACTGATAGAAAAATAAGAAAATCTGTCTTAGAAGAAATGCAATCAGAATGCTCCTTAGAGAGAAGATAGTGAGACTTTGACTTGTTTACTTTGGGCCTGTATTTAGAAAAGACCAATTGCTAGTAAATAATATTATATCTGGTAATGTAGAGGGTCAGAAAACATGAGGGACTCCCTCAATGAAATAGACTGACATGCTAGCTGTAAGAATGCAGTCAATATTCAATATTTTGTTGGCAGTCTTAGCCAGAGCTATAAGAAAAGAAAGAAAAATTAAAGGCATTCAAATTGGCAAAGAAGAAGTAAAACTCTCTCTATTTGCAGGGGATATGATATTATATATTGAAAATCATAAAGACTCAGCAAAAAATTTATTGGAACTCATTCAAACATTCAGCAAAGTGGTAGGATCAACATGCAAAAATAAGTTGGTTTCCTCTATACAAATAAAGACAGCTCTGAAAGAAAATTAGAAAAACTATACCACTTACAATAGCCACCTAAAGAATAAAATATTTAAAATCTAACCTGAGAAATAAAAGACCTGTAACTAGAAAATACTATGACTAGAAATCAAAAGAGATTTACAAAAATGGAGGAGTATACCATGATCATGGAGAGGAAAACTTAACATTGTGAAAATGTCAATACTTCCCAAAGCAATCTACAGATATACTGTTATTCCAATCCAGATTCCAACAATATTCTTTAAAAAGATGGAAAAATTGATCACAAACTTTATATGAAAGGGAAAGAGGTCTCCAATAAGCAAAGTACTGATCAAGAAGAAGAACAAAGTTGGAGGCCTCTCACTTTCCAGTTTCAAAAGGTACTACACAGTCACAGTGTATTGGTACAATGAAAGATACATAGGTCAATGAAACAGAATTGAGACCCCAGAAGTTAATTCAAACACATACATCCAACTGATCTTTGACAAGAAACCAAAATATATTAAATGGGGATGAAATAGTCTCTTCAATAAATGGTACTGGTAAAACTGGAAATTGATTTGCAAAAGAATGAAACAAGGCCCATCTCTCACATCATATTAAAAAACTAGCAACATGGAATAAAGATCTAAATGTAAATCCTGTAACTATGAGGCTCATCAATGAAAAAATAGGGACAAACTTAAGAGCTTTAATACATAGCATACACAGACTATCAACAATGCAAAACAAAAAAGACCTGCACAAACAATAGAAGACAAAATATATGACTGGGACATACGAAAAGTTAGAAATTTATGTGCAGTAAAAAGTTAGCCAACAGACTGGGGAAAAGAAATTGTACCAACTTTTCAGATAAGGAATTAATCTCTAAAATCTGTAGAAAACTACAACATCTCTACAAGAAAAAGACAAACAGCCCAATTTAAAAATGGGCACAGGACATGGACAAACAAGGAACACAATCAGGCAGCCAACAAACATATGAAGAAATGTTCACAATCATTAGCCATTAGAAAAGTTCCAATAAAAAAAAATGAGATACCGTCTCACACTAGTATTAACAGTAAAATTAAAAAATAACAGAAAACAACAAATGATGGTGAGGGTGTGGAGAGACTGGGACCCTCCTACATTGCTGGTGGGACTGTAAAATTGTTCAAACACTCTGTAGAACAGTAATGGAACTTCCACAGAAAAGTGGAAATATAAATATCTTATGACACAGTCATTCCTCTATTTGGTATATGGTTATGTGCCATGGAGTTGGTTCCAACTCATAGTGACCCTGTACAGGGTTTCCGAGGCTGTACATCTTTAAGGGAGCAGAAAGCCTCATCTTTCTCAAGTAGAACACTTGGTAGTTTCGAACTGTTGACCTTGCGGTTCGCAACCCGATTCATAACCACTACACTACCAAAGCTATCCTCAGGAAATATGAGGCAGAACATGAGTAGATATATGCACACCACTGTTCATCTTAGCACTATACACAATAGTAAAAAGACGAAGACAGCCTAAGTGCCCATTAATGGAAGAATGGACAAACAAACTTGGTACATATACACTATGGAGTATACAGAAAGAGCAGCATCTAGGTACATGGAATGAAAAGGGCTGTGTGCCTGTGGACAGGAGGCTGGCTTGCAAAATGTGCCCTTTTGACATTTAAATGAATATATATTTTCTGGTTTGCATGTGTACGTAAAAATATAAGGTAATAGAGGTTGTTGTTGTTAGGTGCCATCTAGTCGATACCGACTCATAGCAACCTTATGCACAGCAGAACAAAACACTGCCCAATCCTGGGCCAACCTCACTACTGTTGCCATGCTTCAGTCCATTTATGCTATCACTTGGCCAATCCATCTCACTGGGGGTCTTCCTCTTTTTTGCTGACCCTCCACCTTACCAAACATGATATCCTTCTCCAGCGACTGGTCTCTCCTGACAATATGTCTGAAGTATGAGAGACGAAGTTTGGACATCCTGGTCTCCAAGGAGCACTCTGGCTGCACTTCTTCCAACACAGATCTATTGGTTCTTTTGGCAGCCCATGGCACTTTCAATATTCTCCTCCAACACCATA
>NW_006408723.1:5818010-5819443 GCF_000296735.1 Chrysochloris asiatica
TGATAAAATAAACTTTAAGGCAACCAGAAAGAAAATTAACACTTCACACCATACCAAGAAAATGAAAATCCAAGAACATGGAAACATTAAAACTATGAGGAAACTCATTTGAAAGAACACAGAAAGCATAAACTCAACTAAAGAAGACACACAGAACAAAGAAAGCAGCAACACCACACACACACACAAACATAATGGCAGCAATTAATCCATACCTATTAATAATTACGCTGAATGTAAATTAATTAAAAGCACCTATTAAGAAACCGAGAGTGGCAGAATGGATAAGAAAACAAGATCCTTCAATATGCTGTCTGCAAGAGACACATCTCTCACACAAAGCAAAAACAGATTAAAAGTCAAAAGATGGGGAAAAAGTATACCAAGCTAATGCAATAAAAAATGAACAGGAGATGCAGTACTAATGTCTGATAAAATAAACTTTAAGGGGAAAACAAGCATAATAAATAAAGATGGACACTATCTCATGATTAAAGGGACAAGTGAGCAAGATGACATAACCATAATATATATCTATACTCCCAATGAAAGAGCCCCAAAATATATAAAGCAAACTCTAATAGATTTGCAGAAAGAAATAGATGAATCTACAATAATAGTGGGAGATTTTAATACATACACTGCCTTCAAAAAATGGATAGAACAACCAGAAAGAAACTTGACAAAGACACAGAAGAACTAAACAACACAATCAGCCACTGGACCACATATATATGTACAGAGCATTCAACCCAACAACTGCACAATACACATTCTTTCCAGTGCAAATGGAACATTCTCCAGAATAGACCATGTTTAGACCACAAAACAAATCTCCTTATATTCGCAATTATCAAAATACTACAAAACATTTTCTCAGACCGCAATGCTATCAAATTAGAAATCAACAATAGGAAGATTAAGGAAATAAACTCAAATACATTGAAACTGAAGCTGAAAACAGACTGGGTAGTAGAATAAATTAAATGTGAATTCACAAAGTTCCTAGAAACAAATGAGAATGAAAACACAACAAATGAAAATCTTTGGGACAAGGTGAAAGCAGTACTGAGAGGACAATGTATTGCAAAAAATACACACATCCAAAAAGAAGAAAGAACTAAAATTAACACATTAGCACAGCACTTACAATTAGAAACAGACCAACAGAGGAAACTTACATCAACCAAAAGAAAAGAAATAATAACGATTAGAGCATAAATAAATGAGATACAAAACAGAAAAACTATAGAAAGAATCAAAAGGACAAGAAGCTGGTTCTTTGAAAGGATTAACAAAATTGACAAACCATAGGCAAACCTAACCAAAAAAAAGAGGGAGAAGACACAAATAACACACATTAGAAACCACATGGGCGATGTCACAACGGAACAAAAGGAAATCAAAAGGATAATAACAGAATACTATGAAGA
>NW_006408723.1:5825721-5833625 GCF_000296735.1 Chrysochloris asiatica
CATAACTCAAAAGCATCAATTCTTCTACAGTCTTCCTTATTCACTGTCCAACTTTCACATGCATATGAGGTTATTGAAAATACCATGGCTTCGGTCAGGCACATCTTAGTCCTCAAGCTAACATCTTTGCTCTTCAACACTTTAAAAAGGTCTCGTGCAGCAGATTTGCCTAATGCAATATGTCGTTTGATTTCTTAACTGCTGCTTCCGTTAGTGTTGATAGTTGATCCAAGAAAAATGAAGTCCTTGACAACTTCAATATTTTCTCTGTTGATAAGAATGTGGTTTATTGGTAATAGAGGTAAGTACTATTAATTGATGGTACATGGAGGGGATTGAAATCATTGGAATGAAACAAAATATGATTTGTTGAAATTAAAACTGATGATCTGCCTTTTAAATTTTCACTCAGTTCACAATAAAAAATTTTTTTGGAAAGAATGCAATCAAGCATCTCAATGATTATGATGCCAGTGCGGGATTAGGAACATGTTGATCCATTATACATAAGGTGGCCATGAACAATTAACAACAACAACATTCCCCAAGGTCCTGAAAATGCTAGACTCCAACCAAATACTTTGAAAAAAAAATTTTTTTTAATTGCATTTTCCAACTGGGAATGCAATTCTTATTACTAAGCTAAGACTAAGCTTCCTGATAAAAAATGCATAGGGAAGATTTGCATAGTAATGAAGCAAAGCAGTGAAGTGAGACAATATAAATAAGATGTACTCACAACACCATGAGAAAAGATGAGTAAGGCTTCTCTCCCTGCTCTAAGCAAAAGGTGATCCCATGAGGGTCCAGAAAACTGAGATGGGAAGAATGATATCCCCCAAAGATGCCTTAATTCTTAGAACCTATTATTACTTGGCAAAAGGGGCCTTGGATATGTCATTAAGGCTAACAACTTGGAAATAGGGAATGATCCTGAATGGTCAGGTGCTTCTAATCTCATAACCAAACTAGTTGTCATCCAGTCAATTCCAACTCATTGTGACTCCATGTGTTTCAGAATAGTACTGTGCACCGTATAGTTTTCAAGACTGTGCCCTTTGGAAGCATATTACCAAGTCTTTCTTCTAAGGCACCTTCAGGTGGGTTCATACCAACAGGCTTAGTAGTTTAATGCTTACCTGCTTGTGACACCCAGGAACTATATCTAATTGCATGAGTCCTTAAAAGTGGGAAAAGGAGGCAGCGTGTGACTCACAGAGGTACAACAGTGGAGGAAGATGTAGGACCGCTTCAAAGCATGAAAGGGTTTTGACCAACCTTTGCTGGTTTTGAAGATGGAGGAAGGGTGGCATGAGCTAAGGAATGTGGATGGTCCTAGAACTTGGGAATGGCCCTCAGCTGGGAGCTAGCAAAGAAAGGGGAACCTCAGTACTTTAACTGCAATGTACTGAATTCAACAACAACATAAATAAGCAAAGATATGACCATTCCCCAGTGTTTTTAGAAAGCTGCACAGCCCTGCTGCCAGCTTGATTTTAGCCCATTGAAATCTGACCTACAAACCTATAAAACTCACTTACTGCCATTGAGTTTATTCCAACTCACAGTGGCCCTGTAAAGGGCTTCCAAGACTGTTATGTCTTTACAAGAGCAGACAGTCTTATCTTTTTTCCTTGGAGTAGCTGGTGGGTTTGAACTGTTGACAAGTGGTTAGCAGTCCAGTGCTTGTTCTATAGCACCACCAAGGCTCCTTCCTATAAGATAATACATTTGTGCTATTTAAACCACTTAAATTTTTAAAAAATGAGAAAAGAAGAAGTTACAGAGGCCATCTCTTCTGGCCCAAAAGAGAACTCATGTGCAGACCCAGTATCAGAGTTGAACTACCATTGACAGAGAGAAGGGGCCCAGTTCTTAGGTACAAAGAACCTAATATTGCCTTGGTTTTCATTATCTCTTTACCAATAAATCTCTAATTTTAAATCTCTATTTATAAATAGAGTTTAATGTGAGATACTCAATCTCTATTTTTAAAACTCAAATTTAAAAAGTCAAGTGCCTTCTGAAGTGTTTGTTCTTCTCCCTGTGTTTGTGCCCTGATTGAAGCAGCAGTCATACTTTGATCTCTCCAATCATGCTGAGTTGGCTCTCCTTGCATAGCTCAGTCTTTACCAAGATTATCAATAAGACAAAATTAACAGCATGTGATTTCTTAAACTGTTTTCCACTCTGACTCCTTGAGCCACAAAGACACCACAATAAAAAGCATGGTGTCTTTCTGACCACAACAGGCCAAGATAAAATATAATTCAGCAGGTATTTGCAAAGACATGGACTTCACATGAGAATCTCTTGGTGAAAGATCTCAACTGTACACATATGTGTTTGAACTGACACCTCAACTGTGCAGACTCCAGGAGCTCAGAAGTCTGGATTAATCCTGAGACCACATCAAGGAACACTCATCCTGTGTATGAGCCTGTCCATGGACTCATCAGGGCCACCACACTATCCTTGTTACCTCTTGCTCTAGGCTTCTCAGGCTGTCAGTCTATGTCACAATACTTTGAGTGTCTGCTCAATGCTGTAGTTCTTCTGGGGTTACCCAGATATGGACACAAGCCATCTGTAATTCCCCAAAACACAACTAAAACTCAGCTATAGTTTTTAATATGCCTTTACTAATGGTTGTTGTTGTGGTAGTTGTTGCTGTTAGTTGTCATTGAGTCAGCCCTTAACTCATAGTGACCCCATACACAATGGTCCTGTCCCATCCCAATGATAGACTATGGAACTGACTGTTTTCATAGGTGGATTTTCAGAAGTAGATCACCAGGCAGTTCTTTCTAATCCATTAGTCTGAAAGCTCTGCTCATTCAACATCATAGTAACATGCAAGCCTCCACTGACAAGAGAGATGATAGCTATGCATGAGGCACACTGGCTGGGGTTGAATCTGGGTCTCTCACAAGGGAGAAAACAATCCTATCACAGAGACATCAATGTCCCCACAATACGGACTGTAGATAAAATAAAAGAATTGCAAGCAAAACCCAACACCAATTATGAGATGGACCTCAATAATTGATTTCAGTGGCTAGGCTCCAAGCCATCAACTAGAAGTATTCTCATTCTCAGCCACATGTCTTGGATTCCCTTTTGGCTGTGCATGCTCTCTCAATAATCTATAATTCCTTCTCAGGGCTCATTTTTAGAGGGGTAATTAACATGGAGACACCAGTCAGGGGAGTTCACATTGATAATGTAGACAGGCTATCTGAAAACTGGGATTTAGAAGCACCATTCTAAAAGTTGATTCAAACCAGAAACACCAGTGCTCAGTGCATTCTGTGTTGGTCAGTACAAAACCTCTAGAAGGGAAAAGAAAGCAGAGGGCCAGATCTCAAACAAGATCTTTTAGTTTGGGGACCAAAAAGATAAAACATTTCTCCCTAGGGAAATAGGATACATTAAACACTACATCAAATAGAGCCAATCCACACATTAATCAGAACATGCAATGTACAAAATATGAAAATTGGAAGTTGGTAAAAATGAAATTGAACATATACAGATTGATATCCAAGACATTAGTGAGTATTGGCCATTTGAATCTGACAATCATATGGTTTAATGTGTAGGAAATGGCAAATTGAGGAGGAATGGCCTTGCATTAATAATCAAAAAGAATATT
Organism: Chrysochloris asiatica; assembly: GCF_000296735.1. NCBI lineage: Eukaryota > Metazoa > Chordata > Mammalia > Afrosoricida > Chrysochloridae > Chrysochloris > Chrysochloris asiatica. The sequence continues at coordinate 5,829,377 of NW_006408723.1, forward strand.
TCAAGATCTATCTTGAAATATAATGCTGTTTGTGATAAGAAAATATCCAAATACCCACAATGAAGACCAGTTAATATCAGTATTGTTCAAATTTACATACCAAACACTAAAGCCAGTAATGATTAAATTGAAGAATTATGCCAATTTCTTCAGTCTGAAATTGATCAGAAATGCAAGCAAAACATATTAATAATTACTGATGATTGGAATGCAAAATTTAGAAACAAAGAGGAAGAATCAGTCATTGGAAAATATGGTCTTCTTGATAGAAATGATGCTAGAGATCACATGATAGAATTTTGCAAGAGCAATATCTTCTTTATTGCAAATACCTTTTTCAAACAACATAAGGGATGGCTATGTATAAGGACCTTACCAGATGGAGTACACAGGAATAAAATTGACTACATCTGTGGGAAAAGAATGGATAAGCTCCGTATTCATGGCCAAAATCAGACTAGGGCAGACTGTGAAATGGCCCATAAATTGTTCATTTGCAAGTTTGGGCTGAAGCTGAAGAAAACTAAAACAAGTCCACAAAAGCCAAAATTTTACTTTGAACATATTCCTGGAATTAGAGATTATCTCAAAAAGAGATTTGATGCATTAGACACTAAAGACTGAAGACCAGAGAGTTTGGGGATGATAGGAGCTCTGGTAGCGTAGTGGTTACAAATCCGGCTGCAAACCTTAAGGCCAGCAGTTTGAAACTACCAGCCGCTCCGCAGGAGAAAGATGAGGCATTCTGCTCCTGTAAAGATTTATAGTCTCAGAAACCCTGTACAGGGTCGCTATGGGTCAGAACTGACTCGATGGCACTTAACAACAACAACAACAACAATCAAGCATATCATATAGAAAGAAAACAAAAGGTCATTAAGAAGATAAGAAAGAAGAAAATGGATGTCAGAAGAGACTGACTCTGAAATTTGCTCTCCAGTATACAGATACTAAAGCAAATGGAAGAAATAAGAAAGTAAAAGAACTGCTAGAAAATTTCAAAGGACAACTCAAAAAGACAAAGGCAAATGTTATAAAGAAATGTGCAAAGACCTGGAGCTAGAAAACCAAAAGGGAAGAACAGACTCAGCATTTCTCAAACTAAAAGAACTGAAGGAAAAAATTCAAGCCTTGATTTACAATGTTGAAGGATTCTATGTAGTCCAGGTATGGTGCTATGGGTTAATGCACTAGACTTCAAAGTCAGTTTAAACCACAAGGTCGGCATTTCAAGCTCACCAGTCACTCCTTAGAAACCTTATATAGGGCCACTATGTGTCAGAACCTACTCAATGGTACTTAACAACACCAACAACATGGACAAAATATTGGATGATGTAGAAAGCATCTAAAGAAGATGGAAAGAATACACAGAGTCACTGTACCAAAAAAGAAATTGTTAATGTTCAACCATTTCAAAAGAGCATATGATCTAGTCAAGCTACAATCACACCCAATAAAATCCTATCATCCAGGCAAGAGCCAATACCAGCTGCTATACACCAACTCTATGTTTCTGCTCTGTGAGTGTCTTAATTCACAGTGGGTCTCCTTCTTGGGATGTCTTTCTCTGCTACTCTAGGACAGTGGTTCTCAACATTTGATGTGCATGAACATTATCTGGGATGTGTGTCACACTCTGGGGTCCCCTCTGCTGAATCAGACACTCTAGGATTAGAAACCAAGAATGTGTATTTCAACAAGCAAGCCAATTGATTACACATGTGTGAGCCACTTAATAGCAGTTGAAGAAACGCAAGCTCTGCAGAAGACAAGAACTGTTTTTCTCCGTTTGTTGTTGTTAAGTGCCGTCGAGTCTATTCCAACCCATAGTGATATTGTATAGGGTTTCCAAGGAGCAGCTGGTGAGCTTGAACCAACCACCCTTGCAGTTCAAATGGCTTTGCAGTCTGATGCATTAGCCCACAGCACCACATCAGGACTCCATTTTTCTCCATAGACAGTAGCAAAAACTAGATGGGTAATCTGAGTTGCTCCTTGGAGATTCTGTACAAGATCACTATGAGTCGGAACCAACTTGATGGCACTTAACAACAACAAAAATCTGAGTTGAGCAATGTAGAACAATTCAAGAGTCCTTGCATTTCTGCTTTCAGAAAGTTCTGGAAGTTGTGTGGGCCTCCATAACAGTTTGACACAATCCCAGACATCAGTAATCTATATCCTACCAACAGAAGACAAGGCAGCGTACAAAATAATGACAGTTGAACTTTGCTGTGTTCCCAGTGGAATTACATAATTTAAAAAATAGGTGAAGACCTTAGAGATAGCTGGAGATGAGTTAGCATTTCAAAAAGATACTCATAGGAATACTTGGAAATAAGTTAGAGATGAAAAAGCATGTTGTTGTTAAGTGCCATCGAGTTGGTTCCAACCCATATGACCCTGTATAGGATTTCCAAGGAGCAGCTGGTGAGCTTGAACTGCTGACCTTATGGTTCAAAGTGACTTCGCAGTCTAGTGTATTAACCCAAAGAAGAAGGAGTAACTAACTATTTCCAAGTATTTAGTCACTGAAAACTTTATGAATAGGAGAGAAACACTGTCAGATATAGTACTGGAATATATGCCCCTCAGGTTGAAAGGCACTCAAAATGCAACTGGAGAAGAGTTGCCTCCTCAAAGTAGAGTAGACCATGATGACATGAATGGAGTAAAGCCCGTGGGAGAAAAGCCCACAGGAACTTTATTTGCTGATGGGGCACAACTCAAAATGAAGAGAAACAGTTGTAAATACCCATTAAAAATCGGAACATGTAATGTACAAAGTATGAATCTGGGAAAATTGGAAGTTGTCAAAAATGAAATGGAATGCATAAACATCGATATCTTAGGCATTAATGAGCTGAAATGGACTGAAATTGGCCATTTTGAATCTGATGACCACATGGTTTACTATGCCAGAAATGACAAACTTAAGAGGAATGGTGTTGCATTCATTGTCAAAAAGAACACATCCAGATCAGTCATGAAGTAAACACTGTCTATGATAGGATAATATCCATGTGCCTACAGGAAAGCTCAGTTAATACCACTATTATTCAAATTTACACACGAACCACTAAAGCCAGTGAGGATGAAATAGAAGAATTCTACCAACTTCTCCAATCTGATATTGATCAAACATTCAATCAAGATGTATTGATCATTACTAGTGATTGGAATGCAAAGGTTGGGAGCAAAGAGGAAGATCAGTAGTTGGAAAATATTGCTTGGTGATAGAAATGATGTTGGAGAATGCATGATAGTATACTGCAAAATCAATGATTTGTTCATTTCAAATACCTTCTTTAGACAGCATAAGAGACAACTATACATATGGACCTCACCAAATGGAATACATAGAAATCAAATTGACTACATCTGCGGAAAGAGATGATGGAAAAGCTCCATATCATCAGTCAAAACAAGGCAAGGAACAACTGTGGAACAGATCGCTAATTACTCATATGCAAATTCTAACTGAAGCTGAAGAAAATTAAAACAAGTCCATGAGAGCCAAAATATGACCTTGACTATATCCCACCTGAAATTAGGGATAATAGGAAGAACAGAAGAAAATAAAAACAAGTCCACGAGAACCAAAATATGACCTTGAATATATCCCACCAGAATTTAGGGATCATATGAAGAACAGATTTGATACATTAAACACTAAAGACCGAAGACCAGATGAGTTGTGGGATGACATCAAGAACATCATACAGGAAGAAAGCAAAAAGTCATTAAGAAGACAAGAAAGAAGGAAAAGGTCAAAATGAATGACAGAAGAGACACTGAAACTTGCTCTCCAGCATAGAGATGCTAAAACAAATGGAAGAAATGAGGAGGTCCAAGAGCTGAACAGAAAATTTCAAAGATTATCTCAAGAAGACAAAGCCAAATATTACAATAAAAATGTGCAAACATCTGGAATCAGAAAACCAAAAAAGAAGAACACACTCAGCATTTCTCAAGCTGGGGGAACTGAAGAAAAAATGCAAGTCTCAACTTTCGTTATTGAAAGATTCTGTGGGAAAATTATTGAATGATGCAGAAAGCATCAAGAGAAGATGGAAGGAATATACAGAGTCATTGTATCATTGTACCAAAAGGAAATGGTTGCTGCCCAACTGTTGCAAGAGCCAATGATACTGGAGGAAGTCCAAGGTGCATTGAAGGAATTGGCAAAGAACAAGGCACCAGGAATTAATGGAATAAAAAATGAAATCATTCAAGAAAGTGAGGC
>NW_006408723.1:5834413-5856860 GCF_000296735.1 Chrysochloris asiatica
CAAGCATGGCAACAGTAATGAGGTTGACCCAGGATCAGGCACTGTTTCATTCTGCTGTGCATAAGGTCGCTATGGGTTGGTACTGACTCGATGGCTCCTAACAACAACAGTAGAAAGTGCTCTCTTTTAAGAACTAGCTATATGGGATCAAGCAGCAACTCAAACATTAGATAGGAACCTTTCAGGGCAATGAGTTTATGTTAATAGGAGATTAACTCAGAAAAGGAGGGTGAAAAAGTTGCATAATTCTAAAAATGTCAATTGCACTGAACTGTACGTGAAGAAACAGCTGAATTGGTATGTTTGTGTGTTGCTGTTGCTTTTAATTGTACGTTTTTATTGTGAATTGAGTGATAGTTTCCATGGGAGAGGATCAGCTTTATATTCATTCTATCATATTTCATTTCATTGCAATGATTTCAGTCCCCTCCATGCATCATCATTCAGTCACTTTTGCTTCCAAACCCTCTGGAGATTTTTGTTTTGTTTTTGTTTGTTTTGTTTTGTTTGGGGGGGAGAATGTAAACCGAAGCTTTCAGGAACATATAACTATTCAAACAACCCTTATGTCAGCCCCCTGGCTGCCAGCACACAGCCCCTCTCCCTCCTTGAGTCTAGAGTCCCCAACCACTCCATCCCTCTGCATCATTATCTCTGCTGCCTCCATCTCTGACATCACTGTTTCTCTGGATAAGGTCCTGCACTCTGCTCTTCTCCTTTGATGGTCCCAGGATCCTCCACTTCTGGGCTAAATATCCACTCCCTTCCTTTTGTTACAAAATGTCTACCTTTACATTTGCAACATTCACAATCATTCTTGATAGCAATTATTCATTACTAAACCACAAGAGTCTTATCCCCATCTCCTTTCACCAGTCCCATTTAGACAGGTTGCAAACCACTCAGTGGAGATTCCACCTTTCCCCACACCCTCTGAAACTAAGCTCCCTCTTGAAAACTTGTAAGCCAGTCACTTCATGACTTTTTGCACCTCCCCCCACCACCATTTTGGATAGCCAATGTCTAAATGCCCATCCCTGTCAACCGTGTGTACAGAGGTGATGGGAATGATCCTTGCTGTAAAGATTCATTCCCTCTTTTAAGCTACTACATCCATAAGTATATATAGGTCAAATTCATCAAATTGTAGCAGACTACACTCTTTTTCCTCTTCTTTCTTCCTGTAGTTGAGTTCTAATCATCCAGCCATTGAAGCTAGGTCAAATAGGTACTATCTGCAAGTATGGGCATTTTTGTGCATCTCCCTCACTTCACATCAGCTGGGCACTTCACTCTCTGTTCTAGCCTGAATTGGTATATATTCTGCTGTGTATATTCTCAACAACAAAAATTTTAAAAATGTATTCTCAAGTTGAAATTTATATTTTACCTAAATCTAACATTTTATATAGGTATTAATGGAAACTGATTAATATATAGTCCAAATATATGGTTAAAATGTGGTGAAAAAATACATGGGTATAAATGTAAAACTATGAAACTTTCTTTAAAAATAAGAAAATCTGAGATCTAAAGCTATCAAATAAATAATTCTTAATTGTGACACCTGTGGTACCATTAATTTACTTGACATTTCTATCTAAAGTCTTAATTCCCACCAAATGATTGGGTGGGACCATGCAAATAGGGTGCACTGCTAGATTGCTTAGTTTTATTATCCCACTAGGTTTAAAAGAAGTCATTTCAGAAGCAGGAACAGACAATCTTAGGACCATCATAAGCAGAGAATGAGACCCCTACCTAGAAAAGTGGCAACAGAGGTAATTATTCAGGCAGTGGCCTGGAAAGACAGACATGGAGCCCCATGGACAAAATTAAGTTGCATGCCTAAGGGCAGGAGGCTGTCTTGAAGAATGTTCCCTTTGGACATTTACAGACTGGTTAAAGGAGATGAGCAGGGTACAGGCCAACTGTCACATGGCTGAGAGACCAAAGATAAGAGAGAGCCATGTCTGCAGTAAAACAGAGAAAAGGCATTCCTGACTAGAGAATTGCTTCATCCTGAGCTGTTTCTTGTCCTGAATTGTATCCTGTTCACTTACCCAATAAATCCTATAATCATGAGCATGGTTTATGAGTTCTGTATGGGCATTACAATGGATTATCAAACCTGAATGTGAAGCAAAGAATGTTGTAGGAGGGAAAGATGATGTCACAATAGGTTCAGAAGTTTGAAGAATGGAGGCATGTCTGACCTCTGCCTCATAGGGACTTCGTTCGGCTGATTTTTAGTGTGATTCTCCTTCCTCCCTGTGAAGCCTGAGGAAGTCAGACATGGTCTCCCTGCCATTTTTGTAACATTAAAAGTACAATCTATAAGAATAAATTGTTAAATAACTAGACTTCATGAAACTAAAAATCGTTGCTCTTAAAAAAAAAAAAAAAAAAAAAAAGCCTTGTGAAAAGGATGAAAAGACAAGCTACAGACAGTGAAAAAAAACAACACACCAATAGAACAAAGGAATCTAGAATACCAAAGAAACTGTAATATATATTTACAATCTAAAATATGTAAAAAGAATCTAGAATACATAAAACTTTTCAAACCAACAATAAAAAAACCCAACTGGAAAATGAGGAAGCAGACATTCCACCAAAGAGATATACATGTAGCAAATAAGCAAACAAAAAGATGTTAAGTATCATTAGCTGTAATACTTAGGGTACTGTGTCAATTTGACTAGGCCAGGATTTCCAGAGGTTTAGCAGTTAAAATATGCTTATTTCCATGATGATGAAACCTAATACAGGCCTAGTTAACTCTATGATGAGTGGCAATGAACAGTCAAAAAATTAAAAGTATACTTCCTTGGTGGTTTGGCCTGCTACCAATATAACGGACATGCGGGAAAGACTCTGTCTTCCACTGGGGGATTTGGTACTCTGCCACTGTAAGCCATTTCCTTGATAAGATGAAAAGCTAAAGGAAATAGTAAAGAAGTTATTGGCAAATGCTAACTTGGAGGAAGTCAGAATGAAGCGGATCTGCAAAGAGGTATATGAAAATTATCCTACTTATGATTTAACTGAACAGAAGGATTTCATAAAAACAACTGTGAAAGAGCTGATTTCTTGAGATAGAAGTTAGACACAGATAATTTGACACCATAGATTTGAAGATCTGATTTATACCAGCAAAGAGAATGTATTTCCTTTTCTGAATCCTTGTGTTGGTAGAACTTACTGCTGACCTTTGACCTGGAGTGTTAAATAACTCTGAATTTTCCATTTTAAAAGGCATTTCTATTCAGTGTTTAGTTTAAAATCTTGCATGCCAGTAATTGTTCTTTGCTTTTATAGTTGTATTTTGTCCATTTTGTATTTATGTAAGATCATAGATTCTTGAAATGTTGTGGTTTTTAGTGTGCTTAATATTAGCTTGTTTTAGACATGCTTTTAATCAAGTAGAACAAAAGCTATTTTTGCCAGCACATACATGCAGAGTGTATTGCAGTATTTAGTAGATGAAGTATTGTGAATACACACATCTCTATCATTCTAAAAGCTCAATGGCAGTGTGTTCATCATACAAAAAAATACACACGTTACCATGGTCAGATGACAGATCTGACTTCTCCTGCATGTGTCTGTCTATATGTCCAGTTGTCAGCATGACAGAAGTGACAGATATTATTTTTGTATTTTTAAACACAAATTTTTGTTGTATATAAAGTTTTTAAATTTCTTCTGTGCAGATCAATTTTTAAATTCATGTAGGTTGGTATCATTACAGTTATAAACTATGAAATGTCAGTGTTCAGCCAGATTGCTATGACAGAGCAGCAAAAGTTGAAATTCAGTGAAGACAACACTGAGCCACATTTCATTCTCTTTTCTGCCTTGAAATGTGTCTTCAATTTGTCGTTTCTGTGCTTACTCTGCAAAAATCCAAACTGTCTGTAGATACATTTTATAATAAGTGCAGACTAACATCAAAACAGCAAAATGTCAAAAACTGTGGGTAAGGTTGGGGTTGAGCATAAGCACACTTGGCTTAATAGTGTATGAACTGATTTTTCAAACTACTTTGCCTGTAAAAAAAAATGCAGCTATTTACAGGAACCCTGGCCACCTTCATAAATGATGAAAATACCAGGTGTGATGCCAAAAGATAATGTGTATGCTGCAATGGATATATATCTGACAGTATTTCTTAAGTGATATAATAAACTTATTTTCAAATTAAAGAATTTGAATGTACTTGTGGAATGGAATCAGGACTAGTGGGTTTGTAATGCTGGCCAATCAGGATTGTAGTTGATCAACATATGGACCACTGTCTTTTATATCAACTGTCTTAGTTTGTTATATAAGCAAGCTATGAATTTTAAAATAAAACACACTGATGAGAAAATTAGCCCTTGATTTATTAGTGGAGTGTTTAACATGTAAAAATGTTATATATATTGAATTTTGAAACAGGTACTTTCATAGGTTTGACTAGTTTCTTGATAAAGACATTAGAATAAGGTATACCAAATACAAATGAATGAAATAACCAAGTAAATGAGACCTAAAAATTGGCCTTTGATTTTTAAGTATTTGTTCCTATTTATCTTATCAATAAAAATATTAAAGCAGTATAAAAAAAAGTTAAAGGATGGAACAAAATATACCAAGCAAACTGTAATAATAAACAAGCAGAAATGACAATACTAATCCCTGATAAAGTAAGCTTTAAGACAAAAACCAGCATAAGAGATAAGGAAGGATACTATCTCATGATCAAAGGGTCAACTGAGCAAGACAACATAATCATAAAAACATCTACACTCCCAATGAAATAGCACCAAGATATGTGAAGCAAATCCTACAGAATTGAAGAAAGAAATAGATAAATCTATAATTATAGTGGGAGATTTTAATACTCCACTCTTGAAAAGGGATAGAACAACCAGAAAGAAACTCAACAAAGTTACAGAGGAAAAAAAACAGCACAATCAACCAACTTGACCTCATAGATGTGTACAGAGCATTCAACCCAACAACAACACAATATACATTCTTTCCCAGTGTACAAGGAACATTCTCCAGAATTGAACATGTGTTAGTCCATGAAGCAAGCCTTCATAAATATACAAACATCAAGATACTACAAGATCTTTTCAGACCAAAATGCTTTAAAACTAGAAATCAACAATAAGTAGACCAAGTAAATAAAGTCAAATACATGGAAACTGAATAACACCCTGCTGAAAAGCAACTGGGTAAACAAAGAAATTAAACATGAATTCACAAAGTCCCTAGAAACAATCGAGAATTAAAACACAACATACCAAAATCTTTGGGACAAGGTGAAAGCAGTGCTGAGAGTACAATTTATTGTGATAAATGCACATATCAAAACAAGAACCAAAATTAACACATTAACAGAGCATCTCTAACAATTACAAACAGACCAACAGAGGAAATATACAGTCACCAAAAGAAAATAAATAATAAATATCAGAGTAGAAATAAATGAGATGGAAAACAGAAAAACTATAGAAAGAATCAATAGGACAAGAAGCTGGTTCTTTGAAAGAATTAATAAAATCAACAGACCACTGGCAAACCTAACAAAAGAAAAGAGGGAGAAGACACAAATAACAAGCATTAGAAATCACATGGGCAATGTCACAATAAAACCAAATGAAATCAAAAGGATAATAATAGAATATAATGAAGACTTGTACTCCAAAAAATTTGAAAACTTGAAAGAGATGGATACATTTTTAGATAAACATGACCTACCTAAACTTACACAGAGTTAAGTAGGAAACCTGAACAGACCCATAAAAAAAAAAAAAAAAAATGAAGAAATTGATCAGGTCATGAAAAAACTCCCAAACAAAAGAAGTCCAGGCCCAGATGGCTTCACTGGTGAATTCTGCTAAACATTCAGGGAAGAGCAGTCACCAAATCTATAAAAAATTATTCCAGAATATAGAGGAGGATGGAAAACTCCCTCATACTTTTTATGAAGCAAGCATAATCCTCATTCCAAAACCAGAGAAGGACATCACTAAGAAAGAAAATTATAGACCAATATCCCTCATGAACATAGACACAAAAATTCTGAACAAAATCCTAGCCAACAGAATCCAGCAGCACATAAAAAAAATAATACATCCTGACCAAGTGGGTTGGGATGCAAGGTTAGTTCAACATTAGAAAAACAATCAATGTAATCAGCCATATAAATAAGAAAAAGGAAAAGAATCACAAGATCATATCTATTGATGCAGAAAAAGCATTTGACAAAATCCAACATCCATTCCTCATAGCAGGAATTGAGGGGCATTTCCTCAACATAATTAAGAGCATATATGCTAAATCAACAGCTTACATTACTCTCAATGGAGAGAAAATGAAAACCTTCCCTCTGTGAAGAGGACCCAGACAAGGATGACCTTTGTCACAACTCCTATTCAATATTGTGCTGAAAGTCTTAGCCAGAGCTATATGGCAAGATAGGGGAATTAAAGACATCCAAATTGGCAAAGAGGAAATCAAACTCTCTCAATTTGCAGACAATATGATTCTGTACATAGAAAACCCCCAAAGACTCAGTAAAAAAGCTATAAGACCTCATTGGAAGATCCAGCAAAGTGCCAGGGTATAAGATTAACATACAAAAATCAGTAGGATTCCTCTATAGTAACAATTACAGCACTGAAAAGGACATTAGGAAAGCAACACAATTTACAATAGCCACCCAAAAGATACAATATCTAGGAATAAATGTAACCAGAGAAACAAAGGACTTACACAAAGAAAACTACAAAACACTACTACAAGAAACCAAAAGAGACTTACAAAAGTGGAAGAACATACCACGTTCCTGGATAGGAAGACTTAACATTGTGAAAATGTCAATACTGCCCAAAGCAATATACACATATAATGCAATCCCAATCCAGATTCCAGCGACATTCTTCAAAGAGATGGAAAAGAAGATTACAAACTTTATATGGAAAGGAAAGAGATCAAGGATAAGCAAAGCACTGTTTAAGAAGAACAAGGTTGGAAGCCTCTCACTCCCCGATTTAAAATTTACTACATGGCTACAGTGGTCAAAACAGCCTGGTACCAGTACAATGAAAGGATACATTGATCAATAGAACAGAATTGAGAATCCAGAAATTAACCCATCCACATATAGCCAACTGATTTTTGACAAAGTGCCTAGGTATATTGCATGGGGAAGAGATAGTCTCTTTAACAGATGGTGCTAGCAGAACTGGAAAGTTATATGCAAAAGATTGAAACAAGACTTTTATCTCATGCCCTATACAAAAACCAACTCAGCATGGATTAAAGACCTAAATGTGAATCCCAAAATTATGAAAGTGATCAGTGAAAAAATAGGGACAAATGTAAGGGCTGAAATTCAGAGCATACACAGACTACCAACCATTTTGAAAACTGCACAAAGTAGACAAAATAGATGGTTGGAACATATTAAAACTTATATGCATCAAAAGACTTCACCAAAAGAGTAAAAATGGAACCCACAGAATGGGAAAAAAAATTTTGCAACGACACATCAGACAAGGGACTCATTTCTAAAATATATAAAACTATACCTCTACAAGAAAAAGACAAATACCCCAATTTAAAAATGGGCACAGGACATGAACAAGCACTTCTCCAAGGAAGAGATCTGGACATCCAACAAACATATGAAGAAATGTTCATGATTACTAGCCAATAGAGAGATGCAAATCAAAACAACAATGAGATAACATCTCACACCAGCAATAACAGCAAAGATCAAAAAAGTAGAGGACAACAAATGCTGGTGAGGATGCGGAGAGACTGGGACCCTCCTACATTGTTGGTGGGGTTGCAAAATGGTCCAGCCACTCTGGAAGCAATATGGCTCTTCCTCAGAAGGGTGGGAATAGAAATACCTTATGATCCAGCAATTCTGCTACTTAATATTTAGCCACAAGAAATACAAGCCTTAACATGAGTAGATATATGCACACCAATGTTCACAGCAGCACTATTTACAATACCAAAAAAAATGGAGACAGCCTAAGTGCCCATCAATTGAAGAATGGATAAACAAACTGTGGTATGTACACACAATGGAATACTATGCTATCTTGAAGGACAACAAGGAAGCTGCAAACCAACACAGAACATGGATGAACCTTGGGGACATTATGTTGAGTAAAATTAGTCAGTCACAAAAGAATAAATACTGCATAGGGCCATTATTGTAAGATTAAGAGAAAGAACCCACCCTAAAAAGGGGTGGGGATTATATATATATATTTGCTGATCGCTGGGATGTATGGAATGAGAGGAGGGGAAGGAGGGAGGGGACTATAGAGCACAGAGTAGAGAATAGACACAGGATAGCCTGGGAGCTGGGTGGGGGGCAGCGATACATAAGAAGGGTGAAGGGAATGGAAGAACAAGGTGGATGGGATAACAGTTAGGCAGGTTCGCATGGGTTATGTGGGACAGAGGTAAATGATGATTTATGCACAGCCTTGGAACAATAGGGCTCTGGAATACAGGGATTGAGGGATTGTTTGAATGGGTAAAAGAGAGGAATAATGTTAAAATGTTTGGCTGTCTTTTGAATCTCGTGGTCCCTTGCCTACCATTGTAATATAGCGGGGAGAAAGGAATAACCAGAAACATCACAATAGAAAGCTTGTAAATCCATCTTCAGCCTATAACGGATTGTTGTTGTTGTTATATGCCATGGAGTCAGTTCCGACTCATAGTGACCCTGTACAGGGTTTCTGAGGCTGTATATCTTTACGGCAGCAGAAAGCCTCATCTTTATCCGGCAGAACAGCTGGTAGTTTTGAACTGCTGACTGTGAGGTTAGCAGCCCAATTCCTAACCACTACCCTACCAGAGCTCCTTTATAGGGGCCTAGAATTTGCTCAGTGAAAGAGCCTTCCTGTGGATCCTTTGCATTGCATAAGATCATAAGTGGAATCCAGAACCCCATCCAGAATCGTCTGAGGTGGGAAATTTCCACTGGAAAGGATGAGTACACAACCCTGGAGCAGCTAGAAGAACAGAAGATACTTCATGAAAGAAAGACCAGCAGGATAAAACAAGAACAATAATGGCAGTCTGATTAATTACTACAAGAACAAGCAAGCTGTTCGCCTGTGAGCCATCAAGGCAAGCAGTGGGGTCCCTTCAAAGCAAACCCCTTCCAAGACTAAGACTCAAGGGGAATACATGAATAGGCATGTGGTCTGGCTGGTGACCACATTGGTCACCAATAAGAGGAAGAGGGGGAAAACAGCAATGAAGTTGAGAGCTAAGCCAGACCATATTCAATAGGCCCCTGTGAACCTGAGTGGAGACCTGGATGGCCAGCAATACAGCCAGACCCAGGGACTTCTGGGCCCAGAGGCAGTACATGGCCACATAGTACTAGAGTGAAGAGTGAAGTGTCCAGCTGATATGAAGTCAGGGGAGAGGCACAAGAACACCCATACTTACAGACAGTACCCACTTGACCTGGCTTTAATGACTGGATGATCAGAACTTGACTAGAAATAGAAAGAAAAGGGATGGGGTGGTGGGGAGAGTAACCAGGTACGATTTGATGAACTTTACCTATACTTATGAATGTAGTAACTCAAAAAAGGGAACAAATCTTTACAACAAGATACACAGGGTTGACAAGGATGGGCAACTTAGACAGAGGCTACCCAAAATGGGGGGGGGGGGACTATAAAGGCAAGAAGTGCCTGGCTTACAAGCTTTCAAGAGGAAGCCTAGTTCCAGATGGGGCAGAGGTAGGTAGACTCTTCACTGAATGAGTTCCAGTCTGTTGGGACTGGGCTGGAATTGGGGATAAGACTCTTGTGGTACAACAGTGAATAAGTGCCATCAGGACTGACTGTGAGTGTTGAAAATGTAGAGGTAGATGCTTTTTGATAAAAGGAGGGGAGTGATTGATTTTGCAGCTCAGGAGCAGAGGTCCCTGGGACGATCAAGTGAGAAGAGCGGAGAGTGGGACCATACCTAGAGAGGCAGTGGCACCAGGGATGGAGATTGAAACAATGACATGGACAGATGGAGGGGCTGGGGACACTGGAATCAGGGAGGGAGAGGGGCTGTGTGCTGACATCCAGGGGTGGGTGGGCCTGTGTCGTGTACTCTTCTATTATTTGATGACACATGGAGGGATTGCAATCATTGCAATGAAGTACGATAGAATGAATGTAAAACTGATGTTCTCCTATGTAAATCCACATAATTCACAATAAAAACTTAAAAAAAGGAAAATCTGTTGGATTCCTCTATAGTAACAATGGCTGTGCTGAAAAAGACATTAGGAAAGCAATACCATTTACAATAGCTGCCCAAAGAATGAAATATCTAGGAATAAATATAACCAGAGAAACAAAGGACCTATACAAAGAAAACTACAAAACACTACTACAAAAAAACAAAAGAGACTTACAAAAATGGAAGAATATACCATGCTCCTGGATAGTAAGACTTAACATCGTGAAAATGTCAATACTGCCCAAAGTAATTTACACATATAATGCAATCCGAATCCAGATTCCAATGATATTCTTCAAAGACATGGGAAAAAAATGGTTACAAACTTTATATGGAAAGGAAAGAGACCAAGGATAAGCAAAACACTGCTTAAGAAGAACAAGGTTGGAAACTTCTCACTTCCTGATTTCAAATTTTACCATATGGCTATAGTGGTCAAAGCAGCTTGGTACCAGTACAATGAAAGATATACCGATCAGTGGGACAGAATCGAAATTCCAAAAATTAACCCATCCGCATACAGCCAACTGATCGACGAGGTGCCTAAGTATATTACATGGGGAGGGGATAATCTGTTTAACAGATGGTGCTGGCAGAACTAGAAAGTGATATGCAAAAGATTGAAATAAGACCTTTATCTCACTCCCTATACAAAAACCAACTAGCATGGATTAAAGAGCTAAATGTGAATCCCAGAATTATGAAGGCCATCAATGAAAAACTAGGGACAAAAGTGAGGGCTCTAATACAGGGCATATACAGACTACCAAACATTTTGAAAACTACACAAACAAAAGTAAACAAAACAGATGATTGGGACATACTAAAAATTAAAAACTTATGTGCATTTAAAAACTTCACCAAAGAGTACAAAGGAAACCAACAGAATGGGGAAAAAAATCTTTTGCAGTGACACATTAGACAAGGGACTAATATCTAAAATATATAGGAAAGTACAACACCTCAACAAGAAAAAGACAAATAACCCAATTAAAAAACAGGCACAGGACATGAACAGACACTTCACCAATGAGGAGATCCAGGTAGCAAACAAACATATGAAGAAATGTTCACAATTACAACCATTAGAGAGATGCAAATCAAAACAACAATGAGATAACATCTCACACCAGCAATAACAGCAAAGATAAAAAAAATAGAGGACAATAAATGCTGGTGAGGATGCGGAGAGACTGGGACCCTCCTACATTGTTGTTGGTATTGCAAAATGATCCAGCCACTCTGGAAAGCAATTTGGCACTTCCTCAGAAGGCTGGAAATAAAAATACCTCATGATCCAGCAGTTCTCCTACTCAATATTTACCCAAAAGATATATGAGCCATAACACGAGTAGATATATGCACACCAATGTTCATAGCAACACTACTTACAATAACAAAAGGATGGAGACAGCCTAAGTGTCCATCAATTGAAGAATAGATAAACAAACTGTGATACATACATATACAATGGACTATTATGCTACCTTGAAGGACAACAAGGAAGCTGCAAGCCACCGCATAATATGGATGAACCTTGAGGACATTAAGCTGAGTGAAATTAGTCAATCACAAAAGGAGAAATACTGCATAGGACCATTATTGTAAAAGATTAAGAAAAGAACCACCCTAAAGGGGGGAAAAAACATATTTGCTGATCACCAGGACGTATGGGATGAGGTGAGGGGAGGGAGGAGAAGATACAGCACAAGGTAGGGAATAGACACAGGATAGCTCGGGTGATGGGGAGGGGGGGAGGAATACACAAGACGGGGAGGGGGAATGGAAGAACAAGGTGGATGGGAGAACAGTTAGGAAGGTTTGCATGGGCTTCGTGGGATGGGGCAAATAATGATGTATGCACAACCTTGGAACAACAGGGCTCTGGGATACAGGGATTGAGGTATGGTTTGAACGGGTAAAAGAGGAGAATAATGTTAAGATGCTTGGCTGTCTTTTGAATCTTGCTTTCCCTTGCCTACAATTGTAAAATAGACACTTGAGGGGAGAGAAAGAAATAGCCAGAAACATCACCATAGAAAGCTTGTCAGTCTATTTTCAGCCTGTAACTGATTGGAATATCTTAAAGGAGGCTAGAAGTTTCCCAGTGAAAGAGTCTTCCTGCAGAGCTTTTTCATTGCATAAGACCATAGGTGGAATCCCGAACCCCACTCAGAATCTTCTGAGGTGGGAAATTTTCACTTGAAAGGACAAGTAGACCAGCCTGGAGCAGCTAGAATAACAGAAGATACTTCATGAAAGAAAGACTGGCAGGAAAAATCAAAAACAATAATGGCAGCCCGATTGACTACTACAAGAACAAGCAAATTGTTCACCCGTGAGCCATCAAGGCAAGTGGTTGGGTCCCCTTAGAGCAAACACCCTTCCAAGACTAAGACTCAAGGGGAATATACGAGCGGGCATGTGGTCCAGCTGGTGACCATGTTGATCACCAATAAGGGGAAGAGGGTGGGGGGAACAGCAATGAAGTTGTGAGCTAAGTACAACCACGTTCAATAGACTCCTGTGAACCTGGGTTGAGACCTTATTGGCCAGCGGTATGGCAAGACCTGGGGACTCCTGGGCCCAAAGACAGTGACATGGACACAGAGGACTAGAGTGGAGAGTGAAGCATCCAGCTGATATGAAGTGAGGGGAGATACATAAGAACACCCACTCACTTGACCAGGCTTCAATGGCTTGACAATCAGAACTTGACTAGAAGAAGAAAGAAGAGGAAAAAAAAGAGTAACCCACTACAATTTGATGAACTTTACCTGTATTTATGGATGTAGTAGCTCAAAACAGGGATCAAATCTTTACAGTGAGGATCATTCCCACCCCCTCAATACACAGGGTTGACAAGGATGGGCAACTTAGACATTGGCTACCCAAAGACAAGAAGTGACTGGCTTACAAGCTTTCAATAGGGAGCCTAGTTCCAGAGGGAGCAGGGGAAGGTAGACTCTCCACTGAGTGGTTTCCAATCTGTTGGGACCCAGCTGATGAAAGAAGATGGGGATAAGACTCTTCTGGCACAATAGTGAATAATTGCTATCAGGACTGAGTATGAGGGTCAGAAATGTAAAGGTAGATGTTTTGCAACAAAATAAAGGGAGTGATTGATTTTGCAGCCCAGGAGCGGAGGTCCCTGGGACCATCAAGTGAGAAGAGCAGCGTGTGGGACCCTACCCAGAGAAGCAGTGACAGCAGAAATGGAGGCAGAGACTATGACATGGACAGATGGAGCAGCTGGGAACTCTGGACTCAGGGAGGGAGAGGGGCTGTGTGCTGATGGCCAGGGGGGCAGGCCTGTGGTGTGTAACTTTTGGTTGTTTGATGATGCATGGAGGGGGTTGTAATCATTGCAATGAAATGAAATATGATAGGATGAATGTAAAGCTGGTGTTCTCCCATGTAAACTCACATCATTCACAATAAAAACGTAAATATAATTTTCAAAAACTACTGGATTTTAGATTGGTAAGCATTCACTGTATGAGAAATTGAATCAAAATCATCTCAAACAGTAAATTATACTCAGGTTGCAAAGAGAAATACCATCAAGAAGTGTTAATCAATTGCTGTGAAGTTGACTCCATTTTCATGGCAATCTCATGTGTGTCAGAGAAGACTTGGGCTTCATAGGATTTTCAAGGCCTAAATTTTTAGAAGTACGTTGTCAGATTTTTATTTTTCGTCACCTCTGGCTACACTTGAACCTCCAACCTTTTTCTTAGTAGATGAGTACATTAACCATTTGCACCACCCAAACTCTCCAAAGAACAATTCTAATTCCACATTAGTTTAATCATTTTACATCAGGCCTTGTTTTGCAATATTCCATAAAGTTTTGACCCATTCACGCCCTTGCAGATTGTGATTATTTGTAGTCTTTCCTTTCATATTTTCTCTAAACTGAAGTCTTCATCCTCCTGTTCAATTCTTCCCTCATGTGACCTTTAAATAACATTAAGATTGTGGCATCTCAAAGTTATGGCTGGTTGGTTAACTCTCCTGGAATTGTAGTCACATCACAGTTGTCAATCTGATCAGTCAAAATTTTTTCCCAGTTTAACATGGAAAGTTAATTTAGTAGCCTACGAGGATACCATTGAACCACACTTTCACTGGGCAAAATTTGATTTCATCCTTATTTGATCAACCTTTTGCATGAACCTAAAAATAAATGCTTGTGTTTCTTTTACACTTCACATATAATTAAAGCCATTATTTCTCTACTAGTCCCTGAGTGATACAAACTGTTAATGAACTGGGCTGCTAACCAAAAAGTTAAATGTTCAAATCCACTCAGAAGCACCTCAGAAGAATAGCCTAGTGAGCTACTTCTGAAAAATCAGTCCTTTAAATGCTATGGAGTACAGTTTCACTCTAACATACATGGGGTCAACATGAGTTGGAATTTAATCTCCACCAACTGGTTACAAGATTGGTTATTTTTATATTAATGTATCAACATACAACAGAAAAGACAAATATGACACTGAAAACACAACACACTCACAACACACAAAATACAACACATACACAAACATCCCCTACACCACAGAACCCACATACACCCACTTTCCCACCCACATCCACATAAAACACATAACACTAACAGAAAAGCACACAAAATACAACACAACACACACAAGACACTATACAACAGATACCATACACACAAGCACACACACCCAGACACTCACCAAATACAGAAAACACTAACACACACAGGCTAACACAACACAGAGAGACAAACAGAGACAAACCTGGACACGGACAGTTTGGTACTGTGAGTTAATGCGCTGGACTGCAAGGTCTATTTGAACTGTGAGGTCAGGGTTCAAGCTCACCAGCCACTCCTTGGAAGCCCTATACAGGGCCAGTATGGGTTGGAACTGACTTGATGGCACTTAACAACAACAACAATGTATCAACAGTAATTAACAATTTAGTTCTCCCAGCAAGGTGTATACTTTCCCATCCCTTTCCCACCCATGATAATGTTCTCAAATGAGTCCTACCTGCTAATGGTCACCTACAATAATTTCTCTCTCCCACTCTCTAGATCTCAAGTATCTTTCCCACCACAACACGCAGAGATACAGACTCAACTCCTAGGTTTTGTTGAGATATTTAATACTATAATTATAGACTACCATCAAAGAGCCCTGGTAGTACAGTGGTTAAGAGCTCAGCAGCTAACCAAAAGATTGGTGGTTCTAACCCACCAGCTGTTCAACAGGAGAAAGATGTGTTACTCTGCTTCTCTAAAGATTACAGCCTAGAAAACACTGTGAAGGTTTGTTCTTTAGGGCCAACATGAATTGGAATTGACTTAATGTCATATAACAGACTACTATCATAGTTTCTCTTCAGGAATGTATGTTCTATCTAACCATCTTTACTGAACACTCATATGTTTATATTTTAGTCATTAATGGAATTCACTTACATGTCAGATTTGTAGTGCAAGGTTTGCTGCATAGAGTGGCTCCTGGGCCCTTCACTTTCTCTAACTTCATTAAAGTACTTTCCTCATATTGTCCTCAACTATGTTCTGAGAATCTATTTGTCCAAAATACCTACATTTCATGCTGGAACATAAATTATTTTTGTTTCAACATAATTTACTTGGATATAACAGTCCTTTTTCCTTTTATTATTATTTTCCAGCTTCCAAAGTTATGGATGAGACATCTAACACCAATCTCATTCATTTCTCTTGTATATAATATACTTCAAAAATTTTTCTGTTTATAGGATTAATTCACTATCTTCTATCAGGAAATTCACTAGAATATGTCTAAAGATGTGGGGGTTTTGTTCTTCATGCTTGGAATTCTGTGAAACCATTTATCTGATTGCTTTAGTGCTGCTATAACAGAAATACTACAAGTGGCTGGCTTTAACAAACAGAAATTTATTCTCTCATTTATTCAGCTAGAAGTCTGAATTCAGGGAGCCAACTCTTTAGGCAAAATATTTCTCCCTATATCTGCAGTGAAAAAAACATCCTTTCTTCTTTTAATATCTGTAGGCCCAGATCTACATCTTCCCCTGGATCTAGGAGGTTCCCAGGGCAGGGACTGTAAGTCCAAAGGATATACTCTGCTCCACTGCTCCAGGCTCTACTTTCTTGGTGGTAGGTCCCCACTCTATGCTCCCTTCTTTCTCTTTCTATCTATTATAAATTAAGAGGTGATACAGACCACAACCAGGGAAACTTCCCTTACATTACATCATGGTTGCAACCTGAATAAGGATGGTGCATTCCACCCTAATTCTTTTACAAGAGATTTGTTGATCACATCAAATCATATTGTTGTTGTTGTTAAGTGCTGTTGTTAAGTCAGGTCCAACCCAAGCGACCTTGTTTCTGAGGAGCAGCTGGTGAGCTTGAACTGCTGACCTTGTGGTTCAAACAGCTTTGCAGTCTGGTGCATTATCCCACAGCACCACACCAGGACTCCTCAGATCACATTATAGGGGATGATCATATCATTACTGCCAGTGAGAATTGTGGTCCAGCCAAGTTGACACCTATTTGGGGTGGATACAATTCAATCCATTCAATATGAAGAGTTCAGATTTTCTTCAGCATGGAATGTTCTTCTTGTACTAGTTCCTTAATTATTGCTTTCCATCTATTCTCTTTCTTTGACCCAGACTCCTAATACTTCTGTTAGACATCCTGGTTCTGGGGTCTCTTCATCTTCTCAATTCCTTACTCTGTCTTGGTTCTGTTTTAAAAAATAATTGTTTCACTTTATGTTTCAAATCACAGGTTTTTATCTTAGTAAAAAGGTGATTTTTCCCCCCTGCAATTCATGAACTGAACTCTTTAAAAAATCAAAATTCATGCCTTTTTTTTTTCATAAAATCTTCTTTTGATCTAATATCTTCTTGAACATTCTCCTTTCTATTATTTTTAAAATTCATAAATTCTTCCATTAGTTCTACCTCAATAGAAACCATCTGTCTTCATTGTTCACCCCAATCTCCCTTCCACTAGTCATTGAATCTCCTTAATTAGATTACGATTTTTCATTGTCTACTCACAGCAATCGTAGTGGTTACGAATTGGGCTGTGAACCGCAAGGTCAGCAGTTCGAAACTACCAGCTGCTCCACGGGAGAGGCTCTCTGCTCCCCTAA
This sequence comes from Chrysochloris asiatica, assembly GCF_000296735.1. Taxonomy (NCBI): domain Eukaryota; kingdom Metazoa; phylum Chordata; class Mammalia; order Afrosoricida; family Chrysochloridae; genus Chrysochloris; species Chrysochloris asiatica. Next base: position 5,851,858 of record NW_006408723.1, read on the forward strand.
AGATTTAAAGCCTCGGAAATCCTGTTCAGGGTCACTATGGGTCATCGGAAACGACTCGACGGCACTTAACAACAACAACTCATAGCAATAACATGCCTACAGGTTAAACTATTGAGGGACCCTAAACAGCAGCAAACCAGGAGGTGGATTATGGAGGATTCCACACTAACCTGAACAAATGGGAGTAGAGAGAAGTCTGTACAGGTACAGGGTAGTGACCAGGAAGTCATTCCCGCGGCAGTACACTTCAGCTACCAAAGAAGTTCCATTGCCAAAATTCAGGCTTAATTTATTTGTACAGTGCAACTTTTCCATCTACCAGGACACTTCATACAACAATAAAATTTTCTGTTTGAAGCTAGCTTTCTGGAGAAGGAAAATTTCTATTATTTTAAGTGCCAATATACGTTATTGTTTTGTTAAGTGCCATCAAGTCAGTTCTGGCTCATAACGGCATTGTATAGGATTTCTGAGGAACAGCTGGTGAGCTTGAACCACTGATCTTGCAGATCATACTGACTTTGCAGTCCAGCACATCAACTCAAGTGACACACCAGAATTCTAATATTGGAGGGATTCAATAAATTTAGCTTCTGGCATTTAAAAAAAAAAAAGTGGTGAGCCTCTCTTTTTTCCCTTTCCTCAGCATATTACAACTTTGGAGAACAAAACGTTTTCACAGGTTCCAACTCTAAGTATGTTTCTCTCACAGATGCCATTGGAAGATTATACCATTGACTTTATACTTTCTAGTTTGGATTAGGGTTCTGATTACAAGGGGAGTAAAATGCCACTAGGATGGATGTTCCTTCTGGCAAACTGGGGCCAGTGGAAAAAGCAGAAGCCCTGTTTCCTGCTTGCTGCAGTCAAGCAAGATCCTAATAAGTACCCCTAGCATTAGGTTTCAGTGTGGGACAAAGCTGCCTTCAATGAGACAGCTGGCACTTAAATCTTCAGTGAACATGTGACATGCAAGTGAGACATACACCACAGGGTGGCCAATAATGTTTCAGTTATCTTGTTTCTGATGTTTCCTAAACATATAAAGTGAATTTAGTTATAGAACTTACCCATAAGAAAACTATGCTACCTCTCCTGTAGCATCCAATGGGTCAATGATATAAATGTGATTCCATGAAATGGGAATGCCAGAACTGGATGGTATTAGAACCAATAGCTACTCCAGCCTCATGCTTTCAAACCAACTAGCAGCTAGGGGAATGTTTATTTCCCAAAGGAGGGAATGCTTTGGGCCTGATGCTTCCGCTGACATCACACACATTACTCCAATATTTAGACAAGTGTGATAAGCAGATCCAGGGTTCCTACAAAAACATTTCCAGTGCCTCAAAAGATGTTCTATTCCCTTCAGAGACTGGCATATTCTAACTTCATCCCTGATACTTTTGTAAACTGAGGCACCATGTGTTTAAAACATACAATTAGTTTGTTGTTGTTGAGTGCCACTAAGTTGGTTCCGATCCATAGCAACTCTGTATAGGGTTTCCAAGGAGCGACTGGTGAGCTTAAACTGCCCATCGTGTGATTCAAACCAACTTTGCAGTCCAATACATTAACCCACAGTGCCACACCAGGACTCCACAATTAGTTTAGTAGCAAGTTATTTTCTGAAACTACATACTATTACCAATTTGGATTGTGGCAGCACAGGGGTTAACAAATCCACTTCGAACACTTAGAAACAGCCTGAGTCTTGTAAAAGCCAAGCTCAGGCATCCTACACACTCTGAAAAATCCATTGAACCTAGTATCTACTGATATTTCTCTCCTCATATTCTAAATCCTTCAACACACATCTCAATTCCTATTTTAATATTCTTCTAGAGCATCGCTGGATCATAGTAAGAACTAGCAGTAATTTGTGGTTAGATTATTGAATGAACTAGAGTTTCAAATGCAGGAATTTGGTGAGAAATTAGTAAATGAACAAACCAGTTGCTTCAAATCAATTCTGACTCATAGAGACCCCAAGTGTGCTGGACTAGAATGGTACTCCATAGAGTTTTTAATGACTATTGTGGGGAAGTTGATCACCATACCTTCCTTCTGACCGGAACCTCCATCCACACATGCTAACTATTCTCACCACTGAAGAAATTCAATGAAAAAATACTTTGAGATTACAAAATTTATAAGAATGGAAGTGGGTCAATGTCTTCTTTATTACTGGCTCCTTCATGAGGAGTATTTCTTATACAGATGTGTAGTTTGCAAATGAGAGGCCATGGCAGTTCAGTGGGAAGTTCATGAGATTTTGAGTTGGCCATGGAGAGGAGAGAAGGGTGGTTCTCATCCTATGATCCCCACCCCTTTGCTACCATTTCAATTTATAATCACAGGGTCACTATGGGTCAGAACCAACTCAACGGCACTTAACAACAACAACAAGTGTCTGAACGCCTTCTGTGGGTCTGTAGGATAAGCACTGGACTGCGAACCACAAGGTCAGCAGTTCAAACCTACCAGCTGCTCCTTAGAAATCCTATATAGGGTCACTATGAATCGTAACGAACTCGACAGCAATTAACAACAACAATGGTCCCTTTATGAGTCCTGGTGTCATTCCTTGAAAACTCTTTAGAGGATCACTATGAGTCATGAGCAACTCAACAGTACTTAGTAACAACAATAAAGTGTCCCTTTAAGGAGCCCTAGTAGCATGGTGGGTTATGCGTTAGACTGGTTTAAATCCACCAGCCACTCTATGGGGAACAGATGAGGATTTCTGCTTCCAAAGATTTGTTGTTGGTGTTGTTAGGTACCTTCAAGGTGGTTCCATTTCATAGCCACCCTACATACAACAAACAGAATGAAACATTGCCCAGTCCTGTGCCATCCTCACATTTGTTGCTAACATTTGAGCTCATTGCTATTGCCAATGTGTCAAATCATTTCATTGGGGGTCTTCCTATTTTTCACTTTAAGATACATAATGCCCCACTTCAGGCACTGGTCTGTCATGATAATATGTCTAAAGTATAAGGAACTAAGTCTAATCATAGTGGATTCTAAACAACATTCAGCTATGCTTCTTCCAACACAGATTTGTTTGTTCTTCTGGAAGTCCATGGTACTTGTAATATTCTTCTCCAACACCAAAATTCAATTGCATCAATTTTTCTCAAGTCATGCTTATCATTGTCCAACTTTTATTTGCATATGAGGTGATTGAAAATACTATAGCTTATGGCAGGTGCATCTTAGTCATCAAAGTGACATCTTTGCTCTTAAACACTTTGCAGAAGTCTTTTGCAGAAGATCTGCATAATGTAATACATCTTTCTTGACTACTGCTTCCATGCATGATGATTGCAAATCCAAACAAAATGAAATATTTGATAACTTCAATCTTTTTTCCTTTTATCAGTATGGTATTTATAGGTCCAGTTGTGAGGAATTTTGCTTTCTTTTCATTGAGGTGCAATCCATACTGAAGGCTGTAGTCTTTGGTATTCATTTGTATTTTAAGTTGAGTCTTAGAAGTTTTGCTTCCAACAAGCAAAGTTGTATCATCTGTATTTTGCAAATTGTTAAGTCTTCCTCCTGTCCTGATGCCAAATTTTCTTCATATAATCCATCTTCTCAGATCATTTGCTAAATATACAGCCTGAATAAGTGTGGTAAAAGGATACAACCCTGGCCCACAGGTTTTATTTATTTTATTTTAAACCATTCAGTATTCCCTTGTTTTGTTCTAACAGCTGCCTCATGACCTATGTACATGTTCTTCATGAGCATAATGAAGTGTTCTGGAACACCCATTCTTCACAATACTATCCATAGTTTGTTATGATGTACACAGTTGAAAGCCTTTTCATAGAAAATAAAGAACAAGGAAACATATTTCTGGTATTCTCTGCTTTCAGCCAAGAGCTACCTGACGTCAGCAATGAAATCCCTAGGTTCACATCCTCTTTTAAATCATACTTGAGCTTCTGAAAGTTCCCAATCAATGTACTGTTATAATAATTTTTGAAGTATCTTCTGCAAAATTTTATTTGCATATAATATTGATATTATTAGATGATTTCCATATTCCACTGGGCCAACTTTCTTTGGAATGGGCACAATTACAGGTCTCTTCCAATCAGGTGGCTATTTTAGAAATTATTGGTATAGATGAATAAGTGCCTCCAGTGCTACATCAGTTTGTTGAAAGATTTTAAATTGTATTCCATCAATTCCCTGAGCCTTGTTTTTCACCAATGCCTGAAAAACTGAAGTGCAGCTCTTTCAGTCAATCAGTTCTTGATCATGTGCTTCCTCTTGAAATGGTTGAATGTCAAACACTTCTTTTAGTTACAGTGATTCTATGTATTCCTTTATTCTTATTGGTGCCCATTTTGTTGTTGTTCTTAGGTGCCATTGAGTCAGTACCTACTCATTGCAACCCTATGCCCTTAGAATGTTTCAGTATTTCAAGCTAAGGCTTAAATTTTGTAGTTTTCTTTGTATGAGTCCTTTGTTTCTCTGGTTACATTTATTCCTAGATATTTCATTCTTTGGATGGCTATTGTAAATGGTATTGCTTTCCCAATGTCTTTTTCAATGCTGTCGTTTTTGGTATAGAGGAATCCAACTTATTTTTGTATGTTGATCTCATATCCTACCACTTTGCTGAATCTTCCAATGAGGTCTAGTAGAATTTTTACTGAGTCTTTGGGGTTTTCTATGTATACAATCATATTGTCTACAAATAGAGTTTTACTTCATCTTTGCCAATTTGGATGCCTTTAATTTCCCTGTCTTGCCATATAGCTCTTGCTAAGACTTCCAGCACAATATTAAATAGAAATGGTGACAAAGGGCATTCTTGTCTGGTTCCTGTTCTCAGAGGGAAGGCTTTCAGTTTCTCTCCATTAAGAGTAATGTAGGCTGTTGGTTTTGTATGTTGTTGTTGTTGTTAAGTGCCATCGAGTCGGGTCCAACCCATAGCGACCCTGTACAGGGTTTCCGAGGGTGTAAATCTTTACGGGAGTAGA
>NW_006408723.1:5858445-5865008 GCF_000296735.1 Chrysochloris asiatica
TGGCTGATTGTGTTGTTTAGTTCTTCTGTGTCTTTGTCAAGTTTCTTTCTGGTTGTTCTATCCATTTTTGAAAGCAGTGTATTAAAATTGCCCACGATTATTGTAGATTCATCTATTTCTTTCTTCAAATATATTATAGTTTTCTTTATATATTTTGGAACTCTTTCATTGGGAGTGTAGATATTTATTATGGTCATGTCATCTTGTTCAATTATCCCTGTAATCAGAAAATAATGTCCATCTTTATCTATTATGCTGGTTTTTACCTTAAAGTTTATTTTATCAGAGATTAGTACTGCCACTCTTCTTCACTTTTTATTGCAATTAACTTGGTATATTGTTTTCCATCTTTTGACTTTTAATCTGTTTTTGTCTCTGTGTGTGAGATGTGTCTCTTGCAGACAGCATATTGAAGGATCTTGTTTTCTCATCCATTCTGCCACCCTCCGTCTCTTAACTGGTGCATTCAATCCATTTACATTCAGTGTAATTATTGATAGGTATTGATTAATTGCTGCCATTAAGTGTTTTTTTGGTGTGCAGTGTTGCTGCTTTCTTTGTTCTACGTGTCTTCCTGTGTTGAGTTCACGGGTTTTTTTGTTCTTTGTTGTGAGTTTCCTCATAGTTTTTATGTTTCCATGTTCTTCTTGGATTTTCATTTTCTTGATATGTTGTGAACTGTTCATTTTCTTTGAGTTTACCTTATATTCCACTAACTTTTCCCTCCATTTAGTACAGTCTATTTTATCCTGTAATCTACCTGACTGTCTCACCATCTGGATCTCTGTTCCTACATGGTTACCTTCTTTCATATTGTAATTGTTTTGATCAAAAACTGACCGCCCAGATTCTCTGAGTTTGTTCTTATAGTTTTGTTCTTCTTGACTCTTCCATGTGTCAATTTAGTTCTGGAAGATCCTGCCATATTTGTCAATCTCTGGTTGTTGTCTGTTCTTATTGGTTCTCAGTCCACAGAACTCCCTTTAGGATGTTTTTTAATGCAGGGTTGGCTTTGGAAAAATTCCTTAGTTTCTGCTAATCCTGGAATATTTTGATTATACCATCGTTATAAAGGATTCTTGGTTGATGGTTTTTTTTCTTTCAGGGTTTTAAATATGTCTCCCCATTGCCTTCTTTCCTGCATGGTTTCTGCTGAGAGATTCTATCTTAATCTGACTTGCTTTCCTTTGTATGTAATGTTTCTCTTTTCTTCCCTAGCTGCTTACTGAATTGTCTCCTTATCTTTGATTTTGGAGATCTTGATTATGATATGTCTCAGTGCTTTTCTTTTAAGGTCTATCCTTCCTGGGGTTGGCTGAGTTTCTTGAATATTTGTCTTTTCACTTTTCAGGATGTTAGGGAAATATTCTTTCAGAATTTCTTCAGCTATTTCCTCTGTGGACTTGTGTGATTCTTCCTGCTCTGGAATGCCAATAATTCTTAAGTTATTCCTCTTCATGTTGTCCAACATGAATCTTAGACCTTTTTCAGATTTTTTTGTCCTTTTTTCTGCTTGCTCTTCCATCTTAGTGGTATTGAGATATTTGTCTTCCAGCTCATTAGTTCTGCCTTCCATCTCTTCTATTCTACTACTTTCAGTGTATCGTCTATTTCTAATATTCTATTATTGATTGTTTGGACCTCTTTCTGTAGGTTTTGAATTATTTCCAATGCTGTATCTATCTTATTTGATTGTTCCTGTAGCACTTCTTCCTTATTTTTCTCAACTCCATTGTAAAGTGTTTTGAAACATTTTATAATCATTTTTTTTAATTATTTTATAATCATTTTTCAAATTCCTTCTCACGCATTTCCAAGGCCTGCCCTCATTCCAGAATGTAGTCCAGGTCTACATCTAGGTCATTTTCTTAGACATTTTGTCTTCTTTCTGGACATGTGCTGATATGGTCATCTGCTTTTGTTTTTTGGATTGGTTAGTGTTTCTCTGTGGCCTTAATACTTAATTGAATGAGTGTTTTGAAATTTTTTATGCTTTCTGATTGCCTCCAGGTATATATGATCAGGAGGTGGACTTCTCTCTTCACTCTTCTTCTTGCTTAACTCAGAGTAAATTTCACAGTTGTTGTCTGCCTCCTTGGTGTATTGCAGTTGGTATTGATTCTTGCCTGGTTGTGGAGTTTTATAGGATGTGATTGTAGCTTGGCTATATGGCAGCAATTGCTGTCTCTTCTTGGTTATAGAGAAAAGAGTCCTCCAAAGGTAAAGGGTGGGGTGGGGGGACAACAAACAGCAACAGTAAAAAAAATAAGGAAAAAAAAAAAAACAAACAACAACAAAACAAGATTGGATACTGTAGTCTATAATTGCAGAAAAGGGAGTGGAGGGAGAGAAGAAGAAGAAAAAAATTGTAGCCTATCATGAGTATGATTTTAGCTTCTTGCTTTCAAGGCCACCTGATAAATTTTACGTTTCCATTGTTGGTTGTTATGCTGTACCTCAGGATTTAATTTTCAGTCTGTTTTGTTTTTAAATTCTGTCTCCCTCTCCACACCCCCTCTTCTGGCCTTTTTCCTATTAATAAACAATCAGGGCTGGCTGTTGAGCTGTCTGTTTCTTTAAATGCTGTGAGTATCTGTGCACATGAGTGGCAGAAGAACCCACCAGTGGTGGAGGTGGGGGTGTCCACTCACTCAGGCATTCCCTCTACTCACCAGAATGGAGGTAAGTAAACAGTTGGGGGCAAATGTACAGATACGGAAAAAAAAAAAAAATCAGAACAAAGCAAAACTGACAAAGTATATTGTCCACTTCCTTCCAAGGTTCCCCTGGCGCTATTCCGTGGTGAGTCTACATGCTCCCTCCATTTGCTCTTGCCATTTGGTATCATCCAGGTTGTCAGCTCCAGGCCGCTGAGTCCAGCAGATTTTAAAATATGAGATTTCTTACTTCCGCTACAAGTTCCACTAGCTATAATAAGCATTCAAGCTCTTTAAATATTCCTATATATGTGGTTCAGAGTTTTGGAGCTCCGCCCTGAACCTGCTTCACCTGGTATTCTGTGATATTGCTGACAGATTTTCACTGCACCTCTAACCTATCCACCATCAAGCCCTGCCTCCTCTCTTCTCTCTCCTCTCCCCAAAGTGTGAATTTTGTCTTCAGTTCTTTCATCTTGAGAAATGAGCATGTTCTTCCCTTTAGGTTTTCTAACTAGAGGTCTTTGTATCATAATACTTGACTTTTTTGTCTACTTGAGCTTCCCTTTGAGATTTTGTGTTCAACTTTTTTATCTCTTCATTTCTTCCATTTGATTTAACTTCTCTATGCTCAAGAGCAAGTTTCTGGCATCCACTTTGGTGTTTTCTTTCTTTCCTGTCTTTTTAATGACCATTTGCTTTCTTCGTGTTTGATGTTCTTCATTTCATCCCACAACCCTTCTGGTCTTTGGTCATTAGTGTCTAATACATCAAATCTATTCTTGAGATGGTTTCTAAATTCTGGTAATATATATTCAAGGCATGTTTTGGCTTTTGTGAACTTGTTTTAACTTTCTTCATCTTCAACCTGAACTTGCAGGAGCAATTAATTACCTGCTTCATGGTCTGCCCCTAGCCTTGTTTGAGTAGATGATATTGAGCTTTTCCACAATCTTTTCCCACAGATATAGTCAATTTGATTCCTGTGTATTCCATCTGGTAAGGTCCATTTGTTTAGTTGCCTTTGTTTTAAAAAGGTATTTGAAGAGATGAGAAAATGTATTTAGCATGGCAAAAACCTACCTGTGGACCATGGAAACAAAAGTGTGCTTTTTTTTCCCTTCCTTTTCTTTTGGACCAATGTACAAATGCAGGTAATTGCCCCTTTACCAGGTGTTCAGAGCCATTTGGAGGCTGTCACCTGAGGGAACAGCTATATACAATAACTTCACTAGGCTAGACTTGATATCAAATCTGCAAAGTCAGCCCTGGCTAGCCCTGGGCTAGCTCTCACTAGGAGAGGAGGTTGAACAGGGAATAAAAGGGAGAGTGAGGAAAAGGAAAGAATGTAGGCAATCTGTGGTGCCCCCATCCAGATGCAGCATGGCCAACTTGAACTTTCTTAGGTGACTGTAAGGCAAGAGGCCAGTAGGTGGAGGAACATACTGCCTATTGGGAGAGAAAACAATTTACTTTAAGTCCCCACTCTGACCCTTTCTTTGAGCTGCTTTTTGTTTTCTATTTGTTTTTTTTGTTTGGTTGGTTGGTTTTTGTTTTGTTTCTTTGTTTTCCTTCTTTTTGCATCATGTAACTGAGACAGCAACTGCAGTCATACAGCTAAGCCACAGCTATACCCTCTAAAGCCCCATCAGTTGGGCAAGAGCAAATACCAGTTGCTATACACCAGACCAGCCTTTATAACCAACATCTGCTAAAACCACTCTGAATTGAACTACACCAGGAGGCAATTGGTGAGTGCCTAAAATACACCAATATACATTCATCAATTACTACAAATACTACAACACCACAATGTCTAAAAAGCGGCAGAAAATTTCTGCTCACATGCAAAGACAAAACTAAGTAGCTCAAATAAGCAACCAAGAGGAAAAACTTGAAAATGTATTTGAGGAACAAAAGGTACTGGAAGTACCTGAAAAAGAATTCAGGAGAATAATATTGAGATACATTCAAATGTTCCACAGAAAGGTCAAGAAAATAAGGAAGAATTCAGAAAAGAACTACAGGAACAATCAAACAAAATAAATATAGCACTGGAGACAATACAAAACCTGCAACCGAAGGTACAGATGATCAATAAAATCAGAAATGTAAAATATACTGAAAAGGCAAAGAAGTAGAACTGAATCAACAGAATCCAGAATTATCAAGCTTGAAGATAAATCTCTCAATACTGCCAAGATAGACAAACAATCAGAGAAAAGAAAGAAAAAGGTATTTGTAGTGAGTAAGTCATTGGTTTTGAAAAATTCTATCATGTGCTCTCTAGTATCATTTCTATCACCAAGACAACGTATTCCAACTACTGATCCTTCCTCTTTGTTTCCAAACTTCACATTCCAATCACCAGTAATCCTCAGTGCATCTTGATTTCATGCTTGATCAATGTCAGATTGAAGAAATTGTTTTTGTTGTTTTTAAGTGCCATCAAGCTGTTCCCAAATCACAGTAACCCTGTATAGGGTTTTAGAGGAGCAGTTGGTGGGTTTGAACTGACCTAGTGGTTTGCAGTCCAGTGCCCCATCATCACACAAGAAGTAGTTGGTAGAGACTGAGGCCAAAGCCTGCCCTGAGGCCCAACCTGCCCACAGACTGGTCACAAAGGCTCAGGCCCAACCAAGGCCCAAATCACATACCCATTGCCACCGAGGTCCAGGGTCCCCAAGGCCCAACCCGTTGCACAGCCAGGTTGCTGAGGCCCAGTGCCCCTGAGACCCAACCCACCCACCCAAGGTCCAAACCACCTGCCCAAGGCCCAACCCTCCTGCAGCCCGGTAACTGATGTCCTGGCCACCAGAGGCCCAACCCGCCCGCCCAAGGCCCAAACCACCTGCCCGAGGCCCAACCCTCCTGTAGCCCGGTCACTGACGTCCAGGCCCCCAGAGGCCCACGCTGCCTGCCCAAATCCCAACCCTCCTGCAACCCAGTTGCTGATGTCAAGGCCCCCAGAGGCCCAAACCGCCTGCCCTAGGCTCAACCCACCCGAGGACCAAACAGTCCGCTGCCATGGCCCAGGCCCAACTGAGGCTCAAAAAAGTTATTCTGAATTAAGCAATAAGAAGCGTGAAAAGGGAAGACCACATCCTGATCACATCTTCCTGGAGGTAATCAGAAAACATAAAAAATTACCAAAACACATAATTAATTATTAGGGACACAGATAAACATTAAGCATGTCCAAGAAGCAAAAGCAGATGACCATATCAGCACATGTCCAGAAAAAAGATAAAATACCTCAGACAAATGAACCAGAAATAGACCTTTTCTACATGCTGGAAGGAGGGCAGACCTTGGAGATACCTGAGAAAGAATTCAGAAAAATGATTATAAAATGTCTCAAAACACTTTACAATGGAGTTGAGAAAAATAAGGAAGAAGTCAAGAAAGCGCTACAGGAACAATCAAACAAGATAGATATAGCAGTGGTAGCAATCCACAACCTACAGAAAGAGGTCCAAACAATCAACAACAAAATGGCAGATATAGAAAACTCCCTAAAAGGGCAGAGGAATAGAATAGATGAAATGGAAGGAAGAATCAGTGAGCTGGAAGACAAGTCTCTCAATACCACTAAGCTAGAAGAACAAACCCAAAAAAGGGTGAAAATTTCAGAGGAAGATCTAAGATTCATGTTGGACAACATGAAGAGGAATAACCTAAGAAGTATTGGCATTCCAGAACAAAATGAGTCACACAAGTCCACAGAGGAAATAGTCGAAGAACTACTGAAAGAAAATTTCTCTAACATCCTCAAGGGCGAAAAGATAGACATACAAGAAGCCCAACGTAGTCCAGGAAGGGTGGACCCCAAAAGAAAATCACCAAGACATATCTTAATCAAGCTCTCCAAACTCAAAGACAAGGAGACACTCCTGAAAACAGCAA
>NW_006408723.1:5888119-5899282 GCF_000296735.1 Chrysochloris asiatica
ACAATTGGGCATGTTTGAAAGGGCTAAAAGGGACAGAGGTAAAGGATGATATATGCACAGCCTTGGAACGGCAGGGCTCTGAGATACAGGGATTGAGTCATAGTTGGAATGTGGTGGGGGGAATCATGTTAAGATACTTGACTGTTTTTTGTTTGTTTGTTTGTTTTAATCTTGGTTTGCCTTGCATTATAATATAGAGTAGACACTAGAGAGGGAGAGAAAGGAATAGTCAGAAACACCACACTAGAAAGCTTGTAAATCCATCTTCTGCCTATGACTGATTGGAATACCTAAATTGGGGCTACAGCATACCCAGTGAATGAGGTTTCTTGCAGAGCCTTTGCAATACATAAATCTATAGGTAGAAACCGGAACCACATCCAGATCTCCAGAGATGAGAAATCTCCACTTGAGAGGATGAGCAGACATGCCTGGAGTGGCTAGAAGAATAAAAGATACCTCTTAAAAGAAAGACCTGCAGGAAAAATGGAGGTAGATGGGCTGTTACTACAAGAACAAACAAATCGCTTCCCTATAAAACATCAAGGCAAGTGGCCAGGTCTTCTCAACGCAAACCCCCTTCCAAGACTAAGACTCAACAGAAATACTCGCTCAGATTGGTGGCCACACATATCACCGATGGGGGGAAGTGGGGTAAAAGCAGCAATGAAATGGCAAGCTAAGCCCTACAATGTTCAGTGGACTTCTGTGGACCCAGTTGTGGACATGGTTGGCAAACCGTGTGAAGAGGCCTCAATACTCTTGGGCCCAGAGACAGTGGTGTGGCCACGGAGGACTCAAGAGGAGAGTGGAGCTACTGGCTGACGGGAAGAGAGGACATATGCACAGGAGTGCCCACACTTGCAGATGATACCCACGTGATCTGGACTGGATGACTGGATGATCGAAGCTCAACCAGGAGAGGAAAGAAGCGGGGGGAAAAAAAGAGTGAGCTGATACAATCTGGTGAACTTGAACTATATCTATGGAGCAGCAACTCAAAAGAGGGAACAAATCCTCACAGCAAGAAACATTCACACACACACACCCCACACACAGAGTGGATGGAGAAGGGCAGCTTGGACATTGGATACTCAAATGGGGAGTGTGGGACTACAAAGGCAAGAAGTGACTGGCTTACAAGTTTTCAAGAGGGAACCTGGTGCTAGGGAGCATGGCAGAAGGCAGAATCTCCAGAAGGTACTATTCAATCTGTCTGGGCGGAGCTGATGAAAGGAGATACAGATGGGTAACTGGTGATACTGTAGTGAATAATGCTTATCAGGACAGATTTTGAGGGTTGGAAATGCAAAGGTAGAAGTTTTGTAACAAGGAAGGGAGTAATTGATTCTCCAGGATAGGAGCGGAGGCCTCTGGGACCATCAACGGAGAAGAATCGAGAGCGGGACCCTACCCAGAGAAACAGAGATGCCTGAGATGGAGACAGAGATGATGACGTGGAGTGATGAAACGTCTGGGGACTTTGGACCCAGAGAGGGAAAGGGACTGTGGGCCAAAGACTGGGGGGCAGGCATGCAGGGTATACCCTTTGGTTGGTTGAGGATGCATGGAGGGGATTGGAACCATGGCAGTGAGATGATATATTATGGAATGAATGTAAAACTAAAGTTCTCCCATGTAAACTATCATATAATTCACAATAAAACATTAAAAAAAAAAAAGTAGTTGGTAGCAATGTTCAATGTTATCATCACTGACTTTAGTAGTTGGTGCATAATTCTGCATAATAGGGATATCAACAGGTCTTCCCCATAGGCATATGTATGTAATCGCATCACAGATATCAATATACTTCAAGAGAGATCTGGAAATTTTCTTTTGATGATGAATGTGACACCATTCCTCTTCAATTTGTCATTCCTGGCATAGTAAATCATATGATTGTCTGATTTAAAATGGCCAATACCAATCCATTTCAGCTCTCTAATGCCTAGGACATCTATTTTTATGTGTTCCATTTCATTTTTGAAAATTTCCAATTTTCCTAGGTTCATACTTCATACATTTCATGTTCTGATTAAATCAATTACTTACTGCAATGTTAAAAATGTTATTGTTAGCAACATCCAAACACAGGCGATAGGTGCAAATCAATGAACTGAAAAAAATTTTTTCCAGACTAAAAAGCCACTGTCTTGCATCAGCACAAGTTCTCAGCCTGGATATCACTATCTTGGGCACCCCCATCTTTAAGCTGCTGACATTCACTATTGATCGGGTCCCTAACCAGAGATTGATTTTATTAGCTATATTGGTAGTACAATAAGATTAGCACCACAGATCAATAATTCCAACCCAACAGCTGTTCTGGGGTAGAAAGATGAGACTTTCAGCTCTCATAAAAATTTATAGCCCTGGAAACCCTATATATGATTATTACTGTGAGTTGAAATTGACTCAATGGCAGTGGTCTGGGAATTTGGGGAGGTTTCATTGATGTGTGATAGATAATTTTGCTGGAGTCTAAGAGTGCTTATTATAGATTTTTCATTGCTTATAATCAGTATTTACTAGAAGCCAGGCGCACAAATTCTGGACTTTGTCTAGGTTTGAATTCTGATTCTCCCCAGTACAAACTGTGTGACCTTGGATACATTATTTTTGAATACACAGTGTTCTTTGGGGAAGGGTTAGAGAAATGGAAACAATGCCTTCAGAAGTATCTAGTGCTAGAGAAACAATCGATTTCTATTGACTTCATTTTTTGATATTTTTGTCTAATAAGGGTTTCTATGATTTTATAGCATATATACATACATTAAGGAGCTCTGGTAAGGAGCTCTGGTAGCGTAGTGGTTACGAGTTGGGCTGCCAACCGCAAGTTCAGCAGTTCGAAACTACTGGAGGTTTCACAGGAGAAAGATGAGGCATTCTACTCCTGTAAAGATTTACAGCCTCAGAAACCCTGTGCAGGGTCACTATGAGTCAGAACTGATTCCACGGTACTTAACAACAACAACAAGGAGCTCTGATAGCATAGTGGTTACAAGTCGGCCTGCTAATCTTACATTCAGCAGTTTGAAACTACCAGTGGTTTCACAGGAGAAAGATGAGACTTTCTGCTCCCGTAAAGATGTACAGCCTTGGAAATCCTATAAGGGTGGCTATGAGTCAGAACAGACTTCACAGAACATCACCACCACCGCCACCACCATGCATACATTGTTAATGTCAGTGACTTCAAGTTGATTCCAACTCACAGTGGCCTATAGATGATTTCTGAGGTTGTAAACCTTTAAAGGAGTAGAAAGCCTCATCTTTCTCCTGTGGAGAAAGGCTGGTGGCTGGTGGGTTTGAACCACTGACCTTGTGACTAGCAGTCCAGAACTTATCCAACAGCACCGCACCAGGACTCTATATGAAAATAAGCAAACTCATTGTCATCTAGTCAATTACAATACATAGCAATCCTATCTAGGGTTGCCAAGGCTATAAATCTTTATGGAAACAAAAAAACTCCTCTTTCTCCCACAGGATGCTTATGGCCTTCAACCAACACTTTGTAGTTAGCAGCTCAATGCACCATAACCCACTTCAGCACCACAGTTCCTAATATATATACATAAACACACACACACACACACACACATATTGTTGCTATTGTTAAGAGTTGTTGCATCAGTTCTGTCTCATAGCTACCCTGTATAGGGTTTCCGAGGAGTGGCTGGTGAGTTTGAACCCCTGACGTTGTGGTTCAAACTGACTTTGCAGTCCAGTGTTTATTCTACCATGCCACACCAGGACTCCAGACACATATATATCTGTATATATATATACACACACACTGCTCTGGTAGCACAGTGGTTACGAATCAGGCTGCAAACCACAAGGTCAGCAGTTCGAAACTACCAGATGTTCTGTGGGAGAAAGATGAGGCTTTCTGCTCCTGTAAAGATTTATAGCCTCGGAAACCCTGTACAGGGTCGCTATGAGTCGGAACCGACTCCACGGCACATAACAACAACAATGCTACCAAAGCAATATATATATATTTATATGTTGTTGTTGTTGTTGTTGTTGTTAAGTGCTGTTGAGTCAGTTCTGACCCATAGTGAGGAACAGCTGGTGACCTTGAACCACCAACCTTGCAGGTCAAACAGCTTTGCAGTCTGGCGCATTAACCCACAGTGCCACACCAGGGTTCTGATATGTGTGTGTGTCCACTTAACCTTCACTAAGATAGTAAACATTCTAGTGCTTATCAAGAATAAATATTTCTAGAATCATTATTATGATGCTCTTATAATTATTTAAAAAACAACACAGGGTGTATATCACCTGTCCCCAAACTATGCTCAGACTTATGTGGTATTTTAGTCAATGGAAGGCAAAGCACTTCATCTAGGCATTGCTGACCCAGATTCAGTGAATCTATAATTATAACACTAAGTATAACCATTTAGGTGTACCTTATAGTTATCCTCTCTAAATCTAAAGTGACACTTGTGCCCACTCCACCTGTGTGTTCTACTCAAAACAGTCTGATAAATACAGATAGATGGCTCTGTATAATGACAAATGGACAAGAATCTTCATGCTCTTATTGTTGTTGTGTGCCATAGAGTCAATTCTGGTTCACAGTGATCCCGTATAGAAGTTCCAAGGAGTGGATAGTGGGTTTGACCTGCCTGTCTTGTGGCTAATAGTTGAGTACTAATCCTACAGTGCCACACCAGTACTTCCTTCTTGCTCTCAGAAGGCATAAGAAGATGACTCGGGTACCATGCAGCAGCCTTCATAGCATGCAGGTCAGGGGTGGCACCTCTGCCACCTTCTCAGACTGGTCACCATTTGTCCCATTAGGAACCTAGATAATAATTCTGACTTTCAAATACAATTGAAAAGTGAGGGACAAACAAGTTTCAGAAATAGTATTTTAAATGTAACTGAACTGCTAGCTTATGAAATAGAATGTTCCATTAATATCTAACCACACATGCCACCCCACTCTCACCCCTGACAGGTCTGGAAATAGATCTATAATATTTCAAGCTTCCTAACAGTTGGTTATAACACTCAATGTGTGTATCTAAGCTGGTATCATTCTAGACATTTCATTACAACAACTTATTATCACCTTTTAGTAGAAACTTTCTATTGGAACCTTGTTGTTGTTGCTGCTGAGTGCCATCAAGTCAGTTCTAACCCATAGCAATACTGTATAAACTTTCCAAGGAGTAGCTGGTGAGCTTGAACCTCTGATTTTGCAGCTCAAATGACTTTGCGGTCCAGCACATTAACCCACAGTGCCACAACTGTAAGATATCATAAATCTATTAAGAAATTCATAAAGTATTTTTATTCACCTTTTTATCTTTGCCCTTAATTATGGCAGACAGAAAGAGAAAGGAAATTTGAAATGCACTATAAATCTATATTCTTCTCTAAATAATCCTAATTTCCTCCTCCACCAAATTTGCTAATTAATAACCAAGTCAATAGAAGTAAGCTTTATTTCCTCCAGTAGAGGAGGTTTTAAGCAAACATAGTTAAAATCCTGGGAGAAGGGTTTTTGTTTTGTTTTGTTTGTTTGTTCACTTTTGTTTTTATGGAACACATTCATTTTATATACATTCTGCAAGTAATACACAAAGTCTACTATTTCATCAATATAAATAAAATAAGATTTTTACATAGAGAATGTTATACTATACATCACTATTTTTACCATCTATGAACTCGTTTTCTTCTCACACTCCTGAAGAAAGACAGAAAAGAAAAAAAGAAAAAAAACTTATTTTTTCACATGAGAAAACCGTAGGCTCATTGAGAATTTGACCTATGATCTGCCAAATATACCCTCTACAGGGTCGTTATGAGTCAGGACCGACTTGATGGCACTTAACAATAATAAGAAGTAAGAGAGTCCTTGAGTCCTGGTGTGGTGCTGTAGGATAAGCACTGGATTGCTATCCACAAGGATGGCAGTTCAAACCTACCAACCACTCCATGGAAACCCTATGAGTTGGCACTGACTCAAAAGAACTTAACAACAGCAAACAAGAAAGAGAGCTCTAGTGAGTTGGACTAGATTGAAGGGAAGCCCAGCTGAGATGAGGGTCCAAGTAGCCTCACTGCTATGAAGGGAGAGCATCAACCAGGTGGCAATGATCTGGAAGGCCATGTGCATTTAGGCAAGTGTCCCTGGGTGTGTAAACAGGTTAGATGTTGTAGGATAAGCAATGCACTGCTAACTGCAAGGTCGGCAGTTCAAACCCACCAGCTGCTCTTTGGAAACCCTATACAAGGTCGTTATGAGTTGGAACCAACTCAACAGCTATTAACAACAACAAAAGGATAAGCACTGGAATGATAACAGAAAAGTTGGTAGTTCAAACCCATCAACCACTCTCAGAAACCTGCACAGGGTCACTCTGAGTTGGAACTGACACAATAGCACACAACAACACTAACCTAAAGGTTGGTAGTTGGATCCCAGGGACACCAAGGAAAAAGGGTCTGGCAAATTGCTTTGGCAAATTATAGCAAAGAAAACCCTACAGAGCACATCTAGTCTGTAACACATGGGGTCACCATAAGTCATGGCAACAAATTTTGTATGGCTTTTCCAAGTCCTTACACCTGTTAGCTTCACCCACAATTTTCAGAATATGGGATTTATAAACCATTTGGCTCACTTTATGAATAGAAATGATGCCAATAGGGCACGAAAACAGGAATAAACAGGCATCTACACACACACCCAGGAATGATGTGTATAGCACAGATAGATTTTCTAAAAAGTTAGAATGACAAAAGAAAATTTTGCAATTCAGGAAAAACCAAGCAGGAGAAAATACAAGAAAGCATTTTCTAATCATCTAGGAAATGGACAAGAAGTTCCATCAAAAATGTGTTCTGCTCCACAGTTACTGGCTGTTTTCTACGTAAGTAGAAATAAAAGCCCCTTGCAAAGGCAATGGTTTGCTTAGAAAGCATTCATTTTTTAATGGTTTGTAGTTACTGACACTATCATTAGATCTTGGTACTGCCGCCTCCCATGTGTATTGGCCAGGAGCACTGGATTGCTCCTTTAATTGTTTCAGAGGAAAAACAAAATAAAAGGCCAAGGAGAGTATGCTTAAAATTCATGCTTGGCTATATAAAGCAGATTGCCCCAGGAATTAAAAGGAAGGCTATATCTGTATTGTGATCCTTTCTCCCTCTAATACAGTTCAGCTCAGCTGGGCAGTCTTCCAAATGATTCATATTAAATGCTAGCTATATTCAGCACAAAAGTCATCTAGCATCAGAAGATCAAAGTTACATCAACTAATAAGCACTGGTAAATTGATAAGCAGCTAAAATTAGGTCATCTTCTAGCAGCTGTCTTTGATGAATGAAGTGAAATATAGCTGCAGGTTTGCTATTTAAGGATCTGTTACAGCATCTTTTCCTGTAGCCACAATGAACACACAACAAAGTATCATGCTTCTGATGAAATGTTTAATCTTGGCTGTTTGTCTGCTAACTAACTGTAGCAAAGATTTATAGCATTTCCATAGAGTGCTTTCAGCTCTCAAGCCTGGCCCACTAAATGCTGTTTTAATTCCCACACCCAGAATCTAAACCAGGCTAGTTCTCCCCCCTCCAGGCAAATTCTGGAAAGTTATTTTAATCACTTCTAAAAGCATTCTGTCAAACAGTTCTGCCTTCAAATCCTGGTCCAGCTCAGCATTTCAAAATTCTTCATCCACTTAAAACAAACACAGCTCTGAATGGCCAAATGTATTTGTCAAGTGTCCTAGTTACCTTGGTTTTTCATTTTTTTAGAATCACATATCCCAAAAATGGTTCCCATCTCTTTCTCTCTGTTTTATTATTGTTTCTGGATGCTTTGGATGAGGAATTTGTTTAGTTTAGTTTAGTTTATGTTGGTCATGGCTAAGACAATGACACTAGGTCTAGTTATATAATTTCCGGTGCCTGGACTGGCATGCTGAAAGACCAAAGCCAGGGACCCCACTCCTCCCCTGACTCCTCCCTCAATGCAGAAGCATCACCAGCCACACCCTGGCCATCAACCACCATTTGGCATGCTATTTCACCCTTCTGGATCTGAAAGCCCAACATGAGAAGGAAAAGACCCAAAGGTAAAATGCAGACAAGGAAATATAGACCAGGGGACTTTCAGCAAGATGACAGACTAGGCAAACATATTACAACAGAGAGATCCTCTGCAACAAAGACCCGAAAACCAAATGAAACAGATACAAATGATAATCCTAGAACCCTGTGCTTACCAAAAAAAAAAAAAAATTATAAAGAAATAGATCCATACCAGCTAGAAGAAGAAACTAAATGAAAACAAAGAGACAAACAGAATGGTGAATTGCCCACCAGCCCAACACATAGTAGCCATTTTGAATTATTGCAAATAGAGTTATTTTATGGGCAAAAAGCACATACTTTTTGCATAGTTTTTTTTCTTAGTGTTTTGTTGTTTTGTTTGTTTTGGTTTGGTTTTGTCCCACCCAGTGGGAGACAGTAACTGTGTCCACACTTCCAAACCATTCCTACATCTCCTACTGCTCCACCCATGGCTGATTGCTACCATTTGCTCTTGCACCACTTGATTGAAGGCAGACAGCAGCCAACACCAGCCCAGACTGCCTTCAAGTGCTCTACATGAACAGCAAGCAGAGAACTGCAAACATATACTCAACCAAACCCATCACAGACAAGTGGTGAGTGCTTAAGTGCTACTAATCTAGCCAGCCAACTAGTATGACTTCCCCTTACTTACCTGAATATATCCAAGCAAAACAAAACAAAATCCTGGGTGAAAGACAGATACCACAATGGTTCAGAGACAATAGACAACATCAGTTAACACAAAGAAATAAGATAGAGTAGCACAACAAGTTCTAAAATTCAGACCCAGAAACCCTTCTAAGGAAGAAATGGCACTAGAGCTAACTGCCTGATAAGGAATTGAAAAGGTGTATATTTAGAACCTTTTGACAGACTGAGAGAGAGATCAAGGCAAACAAAGACAAAATCAAGGAAAACACAGATAAAACTCTAGAAGACTGCAAAAAAAAAAAAAAAAATACAAGAACAAATTAACAAAATAAATTAAGAAATGAAATCATATAAAAACTGTTTTTGTTGTTGTCGAGTCAGTCCCAACTCATAGTGATCCTGTATAGGGTTTCTGAAGAGCAACTGGTGAGCTTGAACCACCAACCTTGTGGTTCAAACCAATTTTACAGTCTAACGCACTAACCCACAGCATCACATCAGGACTCCATATATAAAAATCACGATTCCAAATCCAGAAGATCAATATAAATATTTCATAAATAGACAATACAGAGGAAGGTCAAAGAAATAGAATTGAATCAAAGAAAGACAGAATTAGCAAAATTGAGGACAAGTCTCTAAATACAAATTTGTTAGAGGAAAAATCCAACAAAAGGACATGGCCATAACAAATATGTCCACAGTGAAAGAGCTCCCAAAGACATAAATCAAACTTTAATAGAATTGTAAAAACAAATATATAACTCCACAATAATAGCTGTTGTTGTTAAGTGCCATCAAGTCAGTTTCAACCCACAGCGACCCTATATAGGATTTCTGAGGAGCAGCTAGTGAGATTGAACCATCAATCTTACAGTTCAAATGACTTTGTAGTCCAGCACATTAACCCATAGTGCCACATCAGAACTTACACTTTAAAACACTACTTTCAATGGAGGACAGAACAACTAGAAAGAAAGTCAAGATAGATACAGAATATATCAGCTCAATAAACCAACTAGACCCTATAGATGTACACAGAACACTCACACCCAAAACAGCATAATATACATTCTTTTTGAGTCTACAAAGAGCATTTTTCAGAATAAACCATCTTATGCCACAAAGAGAGCCTCAATAAATTTAAAACCATCAAAATATTACAAAGCATCTTCTAAGATCACAACACTATAAAATTAGAAGGACAAAGAAAACAAATCAAATATAGGAAAATTAGTAACACCCGTCTTAGAAACTACTAGTAATAGAAGAAAAGAAAAATAGCATAAATTAAATATTTGAACCAAACGAGAATGAAAACACAATCTACCAAAATATTGGGACACAACAAAAGCAGTGCACAGACAGCAACTTATAGCAATAAATGCACATATTAAAAGAGAAAAATGAATGTCTACACTTTAACCTGTCAACAAAAATGAAAACCACTACCAACTACTCTGAACAGGATCACATTAGAAAGTCCTAATAAAGTAGGAAAAAATATCAGACAAAACTCAAAATTATTTTTTAAAAGATCAGGTTTACTGGTCAGAAAGTGAATGGAGGAACCCAAGACTATGGTCCTTGACTATCCTTCAGATCTGGAACAGAACTCACCCTTATGGTTCAATTTTCAGCCGAGGATTAGGTAGGCATGGTTGATTGATTGATTATGTACTTTAGAGTTATTTCTTGACTCATAGCGACCCTGTATAGGGTTTCTGAGGCTGTAAATCTTTACAAGAGCAGAAAGCCTTATCTTTTTCCCATGGAAGAGCTGGTAGTTTCAAACTGCTGACCTTCAGGTCAGCAGCCCAACTCTTACCCACTAAGAGCTCCTTAACAGAGTTCCTTAGATAGGTATATAAAGGGACAACAACACTAGTAAGTTATTGTAAATAATTCAAGATCAAAAGAACAACATTTACCTGAGGATAAAGTTAATAAGGGATGGAAAGGAAGGTGGAAAGGAAATAGGAACCACAGGGAGGAAAAGGGAAAGCTTGTTATATGGAGGGGATTACAATCATTGAGATGAAACAAAGTGTATGATTTGTGAAATGTAAAACTGATAACTTTCTCTGTAACCTTCACTCATTTTACAATAAAAATTTTGAAAGAAAGAAAAAAAACTAAAAGTCTAACACCAGAGGAAACAAAATAATAAATATTAGAGCAGAAATAAATAAAATAGAAAGAATTGACAACACTAGAAATTGGTCCTTGTTGTTGTTGTCAGGTGCCATCAAGTCGGAACCAACTCATAGCGACCCCATGCACAACAGAACAAAACAATGACCGATCCTGGGCCAACCTCACTACCGCTGCCACACTTGAGTCCATCAATGATGCCACCTGGCCAATCCATCTAGTTAGGGGTCTTCCTCTTTTTCT
>NW_006408723.1:5900192-5916080 GCF_000296735.1 Chrysochloris asiatica
TTCTCAATGTTGTCCATAGCTTGTCATGATCCACACAATCGAAAGCCTTTGCATAGTCAATAAAGCACAGGTAAACATCCTTCTGGTATTCTCCGCTTTCAGCCAAGATCCATCAGATATCAGCAATGATATCGCTCATTCCACGGACTCTTCTGAATCCAGCTTGAATCTCTGGAAGTTCTCTGTCAATGTATGAATGTAGCCGTTTCTGTATTACCTTTAGCAAAACTTTACTCACTTGAGATATCAAAGAGATTGTCCGATGATTTCCACATTCTGTTGGGTCACCTCTCTTTGGAATGGGCATAAATATTGATATCTTCCAATCAGTGGGCCAGATAGTTGTCAATTTCAAGAAATTGGTCCTTAGAAAGGTTTAATAAACTGACAACCCAGTGGCAAAATTAACAAAGGAAAAGAAGATGGAACTAATACGAATTAGAAGGATGTCACAACAGAAACAACTGTCATGAAAAGGATAATAACAGAATACTATGAAGAACTGTAGACCAACAAATTTTTAAATTTAAAATAAATGGACAAATTTCTAGAAGAACACTTCCTAACCAAATTAACACAATCTGAGGCAGAAAATTTGAACAGACTCACTACAAAAAGAAGACATTGAATAGCTCATTTAAAACAACAACAACAACAACAACAACAAAAATTACAAATAAAAAAGTTCTGCCCCAGATGGCTTCGCTGGAGAATTCTTTATTGTTTTGTTTCATTTTGACAACATTCAATTTTCCTAGGCTCATACCTCATACATTCTAAGCTCTGGTTATTAGATGATGTTTGCAGCTATTTCTTCTCATTCTGAGTCTTGCCACTTCAGTAAGAGAAGGTTCCATCCACATCATTAAGGTCTACTCTATTTTGCAGCAACAGCTCTTCCCCATATTTGAGTGTCTTTCAAAATTTTCTTCCAACAGTATTTCAGACAATGTTCCACTATTATTTATAAGATTTCCAGTGGCTAATTTTTCAGAAGTAATAACCCTTCTCTTCCTTCTTCCTAGTCTGGAAGCTCTCCTGAAACCTGTCCACCATAGGTAACCTTGCTGGTATTTGAAAGGCTGGTGGCATAACTTCCAGCATCACAGCAACATGCAAGCCAACAGTACAACAAATTGACAGATAAGTGATGATAGTAAAACTTTACATTGTGAAGATGTCAGTACTACACAAAGTAGTCTATAGATATAAAACAATGCTGATCCAGATTCTATCATTATTCTTTACAGAGATGGAAAAACTTATTACCAACTTTATATGGAAAGGAAATTTATCCTAGATAAGCAAAGCACCACTAAAGAAGAAATAAATACGACATACCCATACTTGCTCATCTCAAAACCTACTATACAACCATGGTAGTCAAAACACTCTAAGTCTGGTACAACAACAGATACATAAACCAATTAAATGAACTGAGTATCCAGAAGTAAAGCCATCCACCTATTGACAGCTGATCTTTGACAAAGAGTCAAACTTATTAAGTAGGGAAGAGATGGTTTCTGTAACAAATGATAGTAGCTAAATTGGATGTACATCTGCATAAAAATAAAACAGTATCTATATCTCCCATCATATACCAAAACTAACTCAAGATGAATTAAAGCTCTAAATGTAAACTCTTGAAAACAATAAATTAATTAAACCCATAAAGACTAGCAAAGAAAAAATAGACAAACTTAGAGGCCTTAATATATAGCAAAAATACATTATCAAACATAATAGAATATGCATAAACAGATTACAAACTAGATCTCTGGTACTTCCTAAAAACTGAACACTTGCTCTAGGACTTACAGGCCTCTGAGACATGAGAACCAAGTGGAGGAAGAAATTAATGCACAGGCTAAAGCACAAAAGAAGAAAGATAAGGCAGAGGTCTTATTAAATGCTATCATGTGCACCCATGGAAGCCACAGAAGAAGCAGAAGTAATATATAATGCTGGTGGAGGCTGTGACACTGGTACAAGTTAACTACGTGCTAGTGTCTAGAACTTCTGACTCAGTGGATCTAGAACTTCCATCAGCATTTAACTAATGCTGCTAACACCTGAGACCCACCTTGCTGTACGAATTCACTTCTTTTTGATCCTTTGTCCTAGATCTATGACATTTTGGGCTAGTTCTGTTCTCAATTGTGGCTGAATGTAACATGTGCATAATAAATCATCTTTTCTGTCTTTAAAAAAAGAGCAAAAACTGAACACTTAAAAACATCAAAGATTTAGCCAAAAGAGTAAAAAGAGAATCTAAAGATGGGGGGTGGGGTGGAGTTTGAGCCTCTTTGAGCCTCTTTGTAAGAAGACACAAGAGTGTAAGAAACCTCCAAGTATAGAAGGGAGGTTGAGTCTTTTTGTAAGAACAGACAGTCAGGTAGCCGGGATGGGAAATAATACCAGTCAAAGAATCTCTGGAGAAAATGAAACCAAAGACAAAATTCCCCCTAAAAGTCTATTACAATTAATGCTTAATTAATTAGAATGATAGTGCACGAACTAAAGGGAAGTAGAAATAACAAATCATAAGATATTGCTGTTTCATTTGGACACAGGAACCAATTTTTAAACTATCTGTCTTTTGGCCTAAATTTGACTCAGATGAGGACTGGGTCTGTCAATTTTTAATTCAATATGTCAATGACAAAAGACCTATCCTTCAGGAGGAAATAGATTATTGGGACCCTCTTTTCTCTCTACCTTTGCCTTACAATCCTGCCATTCCTCCTACACCCCAGACTCACAACATTGAGCCCTCCTCCCCTGAGCCTACTCCTCATGCAGAGCCCAATTTTCCCACGCTAGTGCGATACCCTTCCCTGTAGAGATTTAGAAAAAAAATTACATTGTGCCAAAAAAAATACTAAAACTTCCCTTTCCCCTTCCCCACCAAGAATCCACCTGAACCCCCTTTTCTTCCTCTTGGAAAAGTCCCCTTAGGGAGGAGAGATTGGGATTTGTCAGTGTACCCCTAAATGGTTCAGGGGACAAAAAAAAAGGGGGGGGGGCAAATGAGAACATACTCCAGGTTAGAACCACAAGATCCTTTGGGCCAGGGAGTGTTAAAGCTCCATTTTGTCACTAATAATTGGTCTGATATCTGTAAAAGGACATAAAAAATTGAAAACTGGAAAAACAGGTCTATGGAAGAACTGTTAAAGAAAGTTGAAAAGGTATATATAAAACAGAATTTAAAAAAAAACAAACAAACAAAAAAAAAAACAGAAACAGAAACAGAAAGCCAAAACTGTGTTGTCTACCTTAGGGCAAGGAGCTCTGGTAGCATAATGGTTACAAATCAGGCTACTAACTTCAGGGTCACCAGTTCGAAACTACCAGCAGTTCTGTGAGAGAAAGATGAGGCTTTTTGTTCTTGTAATGATTTACAACATTGGAGATCCTCTACAGGGTCACTATGAGTCAAACCAAATTCACGACCCAACACCACCAACACCACTTTCAGGAAGGCAACTCAGGGGAGGATAATTAACTGATGCCTCTCAGGATCACAACCCCCACAATCAGGAAAAAATAAATAAAAGGGGAGGGGAACCCAAAAAAGGCCAGAGGATAGAACACGTACTTTAAATGTAGAAAAGCAGGACATTTTAAGAGGGAATAACCAGAATGATTTAACAAAAAAAAAGGGGGTTGGGGAGTAAGTGGTCTGTAGAAGACAATACCTTATCCCCATAAAAAGGAGAAATGGTCTACAGCCAATAGGGCAGTTTTTAAAATATGATTCTTAAGATAAATGTTGTTATTGTTAGGTGCTATCAAGTTGGTACTGACTTATACCAACCCTACACACAACAGATGAAACACTGCCCAATCCTGGGCCAACCTCACAATTGTTGTTTCAATTGAGCCCATTGATGCTGCCACTTGGCCAATCTCTCTGGGGGTCTTTCTCTTTTTCTCTGACCCTCCACCTTACCAAACATGATGTCCTTCTGCAGCAACTGGTCCCTCCTAACAATATGGACGAAGTATGAGAGATGAAGTTTGGCCATCCAGGCCTCCAAGGAGCACTCAGGCTGCACTTCTTCCAACACAGATCTGTTGGTTCTTTTGGCAGCCCATGGCAGTTTCAATATTCTCCTCCAACACCATACCTCAAAAGCATCAATTCTTCTATGGTCTTCCTTATTCACTATCCAGCTTTTGCATGCATATGAGGTAACTTAAATTACCATGGCTTGGGTAAGGCACAATTTAGTCTTCAAGCTGATATCTTTGTTCTTCAACACTTTAAAAAGGTCTTGTGAAGCACATTTGCCTAATACAATATGTCATTTGATTTCTTGACGACTGCTTCTGTGAGTGTTGATAGTTGATCCAAGAAGAATGAAGTCCTTGACAACTTCATTTTTTTCTCCATTTATAGGAATGTTGTTTATTTGTCTAGTGGTGAGGAATATTGTTTTCTTTACATTGAAATGCAATCCATACCAAAGGCTGTGTTCTTTGATTGTTATCAGTAAATATTTTAAGTTCTCTTAATTTTTAGCAAGCAAGGTTGTATCATTAATCATTAGTGGTGATTGGAATGAAAAGGTAGGGAACAAAGAGGAAGGACCAGTAGCTGGAAAATACAGCCTTGGTGATAGAAATGATGATGGAGAATGCATGATAGAATTCTGCAAAATCAATGATTTGTTCATTTCAAATACCTTCTTTAGACAGCATAAGAGATGACTATACATATGTACCTCACCAAATGGAATACATATAAATCAAATTAGGTACATCTGAGGAAAAAGATGATGGAAAAACTCTACATCATCAGTCAAAACAAGGCCATGGACAGACTGTGGAACAGACTACCAATTGCTCATAAGCAAATTCAAACTGAAGCTGAAGAAAAAGAAAACAAATCCACGAGAGCCAAAATATGACCTCAAATATATCCCACCTGAATTTAGAGCCCACCTGAAGCATAGACTTGATACATTAAACACTAAAGACCAGAAGAGTTGTGGGATGACTCAAAAACATCATAAAGGAAGAAAGCAAAAAGTTATTAAGAAAACAAGAAAGAAGGAAAAAGTCAAAATGGATGTCAGAAGAGACTCTGAAACTTGCTCTCCAGCATAGAGATGCTAAAGCAAATGGAAGAAATGAAGAGGTCCAAGAGCTGAACAGAAAATTTCAAGGTCAGCTCAAGAAGATAAAGTCAAACATTACAAGAAAATGTGCAAAGATCTGGAGTCAGAAAACCTAAAATGAAGAATACACTCAGCATTTCTCAAGCTGGGGGAACTGAAGAAAAAATTCAAACCTCGACTTTCATTATTGAAGGATTCTTTGGGAAAATTATTGAATGATACAGAAAGCATCAAAAGAAGATGGAAGGAATACACACAGTCACTGTACCAAAAGGAAATGGTTGATGTTCAACCGTTTCAAAGGTAGCATATGATCAAGAGCCAATGATACTGAAGGAGGAAGTCCCTGGTGCATTGAAGGAATTGGCAAATAATAAGGCACCAGGAATTGATGGAATAAAAATTGAAATCTTTCAAGAAAGTGATGCAGCACAGGAGGCATTCACTCATCTGTGTCAAGCAAATTAGAAGACGACTATCTGGCCTACTGATTGGAAGAGATCCATATCTGTGCCCATTTCAAAAAGAGGTGACCCAATGGAATGTGGAAATCATCGGACAATATCTTTGCTGTCCCATGGAGTACAGTTTTAGTAAAGGTAAATGGCTGCAAGCATACATTAACAGAGAACTTCCAGAGGTCCAAGCCAGATTCAGAAGAGGCCATGGAATGAGGGATATCATTACTGATGTCTGATGGATCTTGGCTGAAAGCAGAGAATATCAGAAAGATGGTTACCTGTGCTTTATTAATTATGCAAAGCCTTTCGATTGTGTGGATCATGACAATCTATGGACAATATTGTGAAGTATGAGTATTCCTGAACATTTAATTGTGCTCATGAGGAATTTGTACATGGACCAAGAGGCAGTTGCTTGAACAGAACATTAGAACACTGAATCATTTAAAATTAAGAAAGGTGTGTGACAGGGTTGTGCTCTTTCACCATATTTATTTTATCTGTATGCTGAGCAAATAATCCAAGGAGCAAGGTTCTATGAAGAAAAATGTGGTGTCAGGATTGGAGGAAGACTCATTAACAACCTGCAATATGCAGATGATACAACCTTGCTTGCTAAAAGTGAAGATAAATGTAGACATAGGCTATTTGAGCTTACAATGCAAAATTCTGAGTTTGCACATACAAGGTGAAACTTAAATGTGAATCGGCACTAAGAAATTGTTTTGTTCTGTTTTAATATCTTTGATATTCTTTCTACAGTAAAATTGTATAAATTAATCCATTTCAAGGATGGTAAAGGATTTGTTTGGTTGGTGAGATAATAATTTTTTTAGGTTATATAATGCTCATGATATTATTTGTGTGTATTTTATTTTTGTAGTAATGTTTCAGATCTTCTGAGAACATAATACTGTTTTAAAAAATATTTGGTGTATCAACACTCTTTCTGAATTGAAAACATTTTTGTTGTTGTTGTTGTTGTTAAGCTATGGGCCACCCTGTATGCATGCATTTTGTGTTGCTAAGAGAAGGAAATCTATTGTGCTGTTAACATTAAGAGAACTCTTGGTTCAAACCATCCCTTCCAATTCACCACTCATCAAGATGGCAGATGGGGTAGAAGTGCAGTAAGGAGCTCCATCAGCAACAACACAGAATACTGAATCAAGCAGGCTCAGGGAATGGTGCCAGAACTCTGAACCACATATAAAGGAATATTTAGAAGGTTGGAAGGCTTACAGCTAGGGGAATTTGTAGCAGAAGCAAGAAATCCATTGCTTTCTAATTCAAGATGCTCATATGCTCCAGGAGCCACCATCTTGGGTGAGCCCAAGTTGGGGAAGGATCAGAGCAGCCACGGATGCCTGACAGAATCATGGAGATAAAGGTGTGGACATTCTTTTCTTTTGGTGTCTGTTCATTGGTCCCTTGCTGTCTGAACACCTCCATTCTGGTGACTATAGGGGTGCCTGAGCTAGTGGACATGCCAGCCCCACCCTCGGAGGGTTCTACTACGCATGTGCACAGATCTCCTCAAAATTTAAAGAGACAGTTTCCACTTAAAACCAAACAGCCACAGCTGGCCCTGAACTGTTTATAACTAGAAAAAAGGCCTGAAGAGGATTATAGAGCAGGACAACAGACAAAAAAGGAAATAAGTCAAAAATTAAATCTTAATTTAGGTCACAATGACTAACAGTGGCGTCTTGAAATTTCTCAAGAAGAGTGAAAAGGGAAGCTCATTTCCTGATCACGTCTACCTGGAGGCAATCACAAAGCATAAAAAATACCAAAATGCATACCCATCTAAGTATTAAGGCCACAGATAATCCCTGAATATGTCCAAAAAATAGAAGCAGATGACCATATCTGCACATGTCCAGAAACGAGATAAAATGACTAAGGCAAATGATCTGGAAGTAGATCTACACTACGTACTGGAAGATGGGTAGGTTTTGGAAATGCCTGAGAAGGAATTCAGAAAAATGATTATAAAATGTATCAAAACACTATATAATGGAGTTGAGAAAAATAAGGAAGAAGTCAGGAAATGCTACCGAAACAATCAAATAAGATAGATACAGGATTGGAAACAATTCAAAACCTATAGAAAGAGGTCCAAATGATTAATAATAGAATATCAGAAATGGGCAATACACTGAAAGGGCAAAAGAGTAGAACTGAAGAGATAGAAGCCAGAACTAGTGAGCTAGAAGATAAATCTCTCAACACTACTAAGATAGAAGACCAATTCACCATTCATCACTTCTGACCACGAGACTTGATGCTGATCAAGACCTGGAAAGAGAACAGACTCCAGCTGAACCGTGAGGGTCCTCCCCAGGTATGGATGACCATTGAGACAGCTGTTCAGACCTCGGACCCTGGAGGAGTGGACTAACTACTCAAATAAAGGAACAGGTATAAAGGGACTCGCCCCAAGGGAAATGTAGTTACTGGTGGGAAACACATCCCTCACCTAGGGAACCTCTCAAACTGACCCCAAAAAGAATCTAAGAGGCTGCCTTGTCATACCTCTATCAGATCATCACATTTTCCCCTGGTCCCTCTCGCTCTCGGGGGTCTAAAGAACTAGTCCTACCGAGTTGCCACTTCTCAGATCTGGTAGAATGGGGTGCACTGGGGCTTTTAAAGGTTTGGGGTCTCTTCCTATAAGAATGGGCTAATACATATTGATTAGGAGGAGTGGTATGTTGAATATTCATCAACTTTTAGTAAAGGGACACTGACTTATTAAAAATGGAGTTCCTTCTGTTGTCAGCTCTAGGCATTATCTTCATGGTTCGTCTGCCTGCGGCCAGCTGCTTCAATTAGGGTTTCAGGTCGTGATATCCTTATCTTTGTCTCGAGGCTATTCTTCTCAGTATTACTATTCTCATTGGAGTAGAAATGTCTTACCCACGTCCTTGATCCCTGTTTAGTAGGCAAGAACTCAGGTAAATATGAAGCCAGAATAAGAGAGGCCTAGGGTCCAGGGGTTCTAACATGTCCCTGACAAGATGGGTTGGGTTTGGAAGCTAATATGGGTAAATTGTATCATTACCATGGGGGAGATGCTTTTGCCTTTGACCAGCCAGTCAAGTTAATAGTAGATGTAACTATGGCATCTCTCCCTGTTCTGTTATCCCATGCAGACAAGAGGAGTCTCAGAGACAATTGTCCAGTGTTGATAAATATCTTTGCCGTTTAGCACAGTGAGAAACAAACATAAATTTGGTGCCTTGAGAGGTCCCTGTAATGGCTGGAATGACGTTCAGTGATCGGTAATAGACTTCTAGTGCATATGAGGGTCCACCACATCCCCCCCTTATTGCAAACCCTTACGATGCAATCCATTACTCTTAATTATAGATAATCTCAAAACCATGACCATAATACCTTCAATAATAGTAAACTATGGATTAGGAGCCGATGTTACAGGAAAGGATCCTGTAGAAATCTTCTCTCTAAAATTAATTAAACAGAACTTTAGCCATACCCCTACTAAGAAAAGAACTCAAACACAGAATCCTAAAAAATGATTCATATCTGGTACTCTCCCTAAATTCAGGAAATGACCCTTCCAAAGTGAATCTTACCAAAGTTAAAGACCTAAGACAAACTATAGCTTTAGAAACAGGATATGAGGCTGTGAATGCTTGGTTGATATGGATTAAATTTTCTGTTCCCACTCTAAATAAAAGTATTTGTGATGCCTATGTGACAGGAAGAGTGGAAGACCACCCCTCAGGGCATGCATTGTATGGTAGCTCTCTTCCAGGACCCTGTATCCTGGGGCAATGAATCCTGTAACTCATTGTCACAACTGTTCCACAATGTCAGTGGTCTTACAGGTCAGCCCCCCGAGGAACATTAAGCCTCCAGCCTTGAAAGTCAATTTCATTTCATGTCTCTCGAGACATGGGGGGAATTTGACGTTCATCATAAACCTGACAGAATGCAGCGAGCACAAACTCTTTAAAGAGCTTAAAAATCAGACAGCTCTATCTATTCCGTGAGCAGATGTCTGGTGGAACTATGGAAAACAATTATTTGGGGCTTTACTGACAAATTGGTGTGGCACTGGTGCTTTGGTGCAATTGGCCATCCCTTTCACCCTGGCATTCCATCAGCTCTCAACTGCAGGAAACAGGCATAGAGCCAAGTGTAGTTACTCCCCATGGCTCTTTCCATCCCCTTGTTTACATATAGAAGTTCCTGGAGGGATGCCAAACAAATTCAAAACAAGAAACCAAATAGCTGCAGGGTTTGAATCTGTATTATTCTGGTGGTCAACCATTAACAAAAATGTAAACTAGATTAGCTGCATCTATTGTAATCAACAAATATTCATAAATTATACTAAAGACGCTATAAAAGGAATAGCAGAGAAATTAGGACCTATTAGCAAAATGGCCTGGTTAACACTAGAAATTAGCAGAAAAAGGAGGAGTACATGTTATAATCAGAGTCCAATGTTGAATTTTCATTCCCAATAACAAAGCTCCTGATAATACCATTACCAAAGCATGACAAGTGCTGACCACATTAGCTAATGAACTCACTGAAAATTCAGTCATAGATTATCCCTTTTCTAGTATTATGGAACAATAGTTCAAAAAAATGGAAAGGGGTTATGACTTCAGTCCTCACCTCTCTAATTATCGTATTTGGTGTATTAACACTAATGGGATGCTGTATTATACCCTATAAAAAAGAATTCGTTCTGGGCAGGACTTGATGGTAGAAGTGCTGTGAAGATCTCTGTCAGCAATACCACAGAATACCAGGGGAAGCGGGTCCACAGGAGACCTCCAAACTCTGAACCACATATATTGTTGTTGTTGTGAAATACCATCAAGTCAGTCCCCACCCATAGCAACCCTGTATATGGTTTCTGAGGAGCAGTTGGTGAGCTTGAACTGCCAACTTTGTAGTTCAAATGGCTTTGCAGGAATATTTTTAAAGTTTGAAGGCTTAAAACTAGTGGAACTTGCAGCGGAAGTAAAAAATCTTGTACTTTAGAATCTGCTGGGCTCAGCGGCCAGGAGCCAACAACTTGAGTAAAACCAAACGAGGGAGCAAGCAGAACGCCCGGACTAATGCCATGGAAACCTTAGAGCAAAGGTGGACAACATACTCCGTTTTATTTGGTTTTGTTCTGATTTTTTTTTTTTTTTCCATTTTGAACTGTACATTGGCCTCTAGCTATCTGTGCACCACCATTCTGTTGACTAGAGGGGTGCCTGAGCAAGTGGACACCCCCTAACCCCATTACAGGAGGGTGCTTCTACTACGCATGTGTACAGATCCTCTCAGCATTTAAAGAGACAGTCACCGCTTAAAACCAGCAGCAAAAAAACGGCCACAGCTGGCCCTGAACTGCTTATTAACAAGAAAACGGCCAGAACACAGAGTGTGGCAAGGGAGAGAGTTTAAAAACAAAACAGGCTGAAAATTAAATCCTGAGGTACAGCATATCAACCAACAGTGCATCTTGAAATTTATCAGCAGCCTTGAAGGCAAGAAGCTAAAAGAGGATAATAAAGTAATACTTATATTAGGCTACAGATTTTTTTTTTTTCCCTTTCCCTCTCTCCTCTCCCTTTTCTGTGATTATAAACTACAGTAACCAATCTGGGATTTTTTTTTTTCTTTCAGTTTTTGGGGTTGTTGTTTTTTTTCTTGTGATTTTACTGTTGCTGTTTTGTCTTATTGTTTTTGGTTCCCCTTTTACATTTAGGGGTCTCTTTCTCTCCCTACATTACCCAAGAAGAGAAGACAATTGTTTCCAAATGTTGTTGTTGTTGTTAGGTGCCATCGAGACGGTACCGACTCATAGAGACCTTATGCACAGAAGAACGAAACACTGCCGGATCCTGGGCCAACCTCACTACTGTTGTCACGCTTGAGTCCATCGATGCTGCCACTTGGCCAATCCATCACGTTGGAGGGTCCTCCTCTTTTTCTCTGATCCTCCACCTTACCAAACATAATCTACTTCTCCAACGATTGGTTCCTCCTGACAATTTGTCTCAAGTATGAGAGACGAAGTTTGGTCATCTTGGCCTCCAAGGAGCTCTCTAGCTGTACTTCTTCCATAACGGATCTATTGGTTCCTTTGGCAGCCCACAGCACTTTCAATATTCTCCTCCCAAACCATAACTCAAAAGCATCAATTCTTCTGTGGTCTTTCTTATTCACTGTCCAGCTTTCATATGCATATGAGGTTATTGAAAATACCATAGCTTGGGTCAGGTACACTTCAGTCCTCAAACTAACATCTTTGTTCTTCAACACTTTAAAAATGTCTTGTGCAACCGATTTGCCTAATGCAATATGTCATTTAATTTCTTGACTGCTACTTCCATAAGTGTTGATAGTTGATTCAAGAAGAATGAACTCCTTGACAACGTCAATATTTTCTTTGTTTATAAGAATGTTGTTTATCGGTCCAGTGGTGAGGAGTTTTGTTTTCTTTACATTGAGATGTAATCCATACTGAAGGCTGTGCTGGTTGATCTTCATCAGCAAATGTTTTAAATCCTCTTCACTTTCAACAAGTTGTATCATCTGCATATCTCAGGCTGTAATGAGTCTTCCTCCAAACCTGATGCCATATTTTTCTTCATATAACCCAGCTTCTCGGATTATTTGCTCAGCCTACAGGTTGAATAGTATGGTGAAAGAATACAACCTTGTTGCATACCTTTTTTTAATTTTAAAACATTCAGTGTTCCCATGTTCTGTTAGAACAACTGCTTCTTGGTCCAGGTACAGATTCCTCATGAACAAAGTTAAGTGTTCCAGAATACTTATACTTCGCAATGTTGTCCATAGCTTGTCATGATCCACACAATCGAAAGTCTTTGTGTAGTCAATAAAGCACAGGTAAACATCTTTCTTATATTCTCTGCTTTCAGCCAAGATGCATTGGACATCAACAATGATATCCCTCATTCCACAGCCTCTTCTGAATCCAGATTGAACCTCTGGAAGTTCTCCGTTAATGTATGATTGTAGCTATTTCTGTATTACCTTTAGCAAAACTTTACCCACATGGGATATCAAAGAGATCGTCTGATAATTTCCACATTCTATTGGGTCACCAATGTTCATAGCAACACTATTTACAATAGCAAAAAGATGAAGACAGACTAAGCGCCCAAAAATTGAAGAATGGATAAACGTACTGTGGTACATCCAAACAATGGAATATTATGCTACCTTGAAGAACAACAAGGAAGCTGTAAGTCACCACATAATATGGGTGAACCTGAGTGAAATTAGTCGTCACAAAAGGAGAAATACTGCATAGTATCACCATTGTAAAAGATTTAAAGAAAGAATCCATACTAAAGGGGCGTAATTTTTTTCTGGTTACTGGTATGTGGGCGTGGGGTGAGGGGAGGGAGCAGAAGGTGGAGCACAGGGTAGGAAATAGACATAGAGTAATTTTGGTGCTGAGGAAGGGGGCAATACACAAGAATGGGGAGGGGAACAGAAGAAAAAGGCAAATGAGAGTTAAGCAGCTTTGCATGGGCTAAGTGGGACAGAGGTAAATAATGATGTATGCACAACCTTGGAGCAAAAGGGCACTGGGATACAGGGATTGAAGCATGGTTGGAATGGGAGAAATAATGTTAAGATGCTAGGATGTCTTTTGAATCTTGGTTTCCCTGGCATACTATTATAAAATAGACACTTGAGGGGGAGAGAAAGGAATAGCCAGAATTATCACTATAGAAAGCTTGTAAGTCCATCCTCTGCCTATAACTGATTGGAATACCTAAAATGGAGCTACAGTGTGCCCAGTGAAGGAGGCTTCCTGTGGAGCCTCTGCATTACATAAGACCATAGGCGGAATCCTGATCCCATCCAGAATCTTCTGTGGTGGGAAATTTCCACTTGAAAGGACAAACAGACCAGCCTGGAGTGGCTAGAAGAACAGAAGATACTTATTGAAAGAAAGTCCGACAGGAAAAATACAAAACAATAATGGCAGTCCAACTGAACTACTATAAGAACAAGCAAGTTGCTCTCCCAGGAGACATAAAGGCAAGTGGTTGGGTCCCCTCAGGGCAAACCCCCTTCCAAGACTAAGACTCAAGGGGAATACATGAACAGACATGAGCTCTGATTGGTGACCTCATTGGTGACCAATAAGAGGAAGTAAGGGAAAAACAACATTGATGCTATGAGTTAAGTCCTACCACATTCAATAGACTCCTGTGAACCCAGGTGGAGCCATGAATGGCAAGGAGTATGGCAAGACCTGGGGACTCCTGAGTCCAGAGTCAGTGACATAGCCACAGAGGACTAGAGTGGAGAGTGAAGCATCCAGCTGATAAGAAGTGAGGGCATATACACAAGAACACCCAGACTAACAGATAATACCTACTTGACCTGGCTTCAATAGCTGGGCGAGCGGAACTCAACTAGAAGAAAGAAGAGGAAAAAAAGAGTAATCTGATACAATTTTATGAACTTGACCTATACCTATGGATGCAGTATCTCAAAAGAGGGAACAAATCTTTACAATGAAGATCATTCCCACACTTAGATACACAGGTAGATAGGGATGAGCAGTTTGGACATTGGCTTCCCAAAATGGGAGGCGACAAAGGCAAGAATTGACTGGCCTTAAAGCTTTCAAGAAAGAGCCTAGATCCAGAGTGTGCGGAGGAAGGCAGAATCTGCACTAAGTAGTATCCAATCTGTCTGGGCGGGGCTGATGAAAGGAGATAGGGATAGGACTCTTGTGGTACAATAGTGAATAATTGCTATCAAGACTGACTGTGAGGGTTAGAAATGTAAAGGTAGATGTTTTGTAGCAAAAGAAGGGGAGTGATTGACTTTGCAATCCAGGGTTGGAGGCCCCTGAGACCATCAAGGTACAAGAGCAAAGAATGGGACCCTACCCAGAGACAGTGTGATGCCAGAGATGCAGGCAGAGACAATGACATGGAGAGATGAAGCAGCTGCGTACTCTAGACCCAGAGAGGGAGAGGGGCTATGTGTTGACAAACGAGGGCCCGCCTTGGGGGATATACCCTTTAGTTGGTTGATGATACATGGAGGGGATTATAACCATAGCAATGAAACAATATGAGGTAGGATGTATGTAAAACTAATTTTCTTCCATGAAAACTATCACATAATTCACAATAAAACATTAAAAATTTTTAAAAGGAAAGTATCAACAACTTTCAAAAAAAAAAAGAAAAGAAAGAGAGAGAATTACTTCTAAAATTTATAGGGCCCAATCATGGAGGTCGGCCGTTAAACGATGTGCGACAACTGCGCAGACCTGGTGGAGGTGTTAAATGAAATCCAGACCACAGAGCAGCGGGGTGAGAAGTATCTGGAGACCAGGTCGATGGGGAGACGCTGCCTAGAGGGAAGACACTGCAGGGGCCGGCCAGGCTGTCCTACTTAGCCCGGACACGAGAGCGCCGTCCTAGCCTAACCATTGGATCCTGGCTTTGAGGAAGGGTCGACCAACTTAGAGACCCACAAGTGCAGCCCAAAGTGTCTCACTACATCCCAGTCGCCCCTGCTGCGCTTCCACCTCTTGATTGACATCCGAGGATGGATGCCCTGAGGGGACCCAACCACTTTGAACCGGACTTAAGGGCCCTAGCACAAGGAGATTCCTATTTAACAGCAACCACGCAACCACCACTCTGTCTGTCTGTCGTGCTGTGGTGGTTTGAATTGCTGTGATTCTGAGGGCTATGCCACCGGTATTTTAAATAACCAGCAGGGTCACCCATGGTGGACAGGTTTCAGATGAGCTTCCAAACAAAGACAGACTTGGAAGAAAGAGTGACAAACTACTTCCGAATCACTAGTCACTGAAAACTCTATGAATAGCAGAGAAATACTGTCAGATACAGGACAGGAAGGTGGGAAGGCACTCAGAATGCAACTGGGGGAAAAAAATGTCTCCTCAAAGTAGAGTTGACCAAGATGACCATGATGGCGTGATTAGAGTTAAGCTTGGGGGAGAAATGCACACAGAACCTTCATTTGTTAATGGGCCACAAATCAAACTGAAGAGAAACAACTGTAAACATCCATTGAAAATCAGAACATGGAATGTACAAAGTATGAATCTGGGAAAATTGGAAGTTGTTGAAAATGAAATGGAACGCATCAACATCGATATCTTAGGCATTAGTGAGCTTAAATGGACTGGTATTGGCCATTTTGAATCTGACAACCACATGGTTTACTATGCAGGGAATGACAAATTGAAAGGAATGGTGGTGCATTCATTGTCAGAAAGAACATAT
>NW_006408723.1:5918526-5956847 GCF_000296735.1 Chrysochloris asiatica
GCCAGGTGGCATCATTGATGGCGTCAAGTGTGGCGGCGGTAGTGAGT
Source organism: Chrysochloris asiatica (assembly GCF_000296735.1). Lineage (NCBI taxonomy): Eukaryota > Metazoa > Chordata > Mammalia > Afrosoricida > Chrysochloridae > Chrysochloris > Chrysochloris asiatica. The sequence continues at coordinate 5,918,574 of NW_006408723.1, forward strand.
TTGGCCCAGGATCCGTCATTGTTTCGTTCTGCTGTGCATGGGGTCGCTATGAGTTGGTTCCGACTCGATGGCACCTGACAACAACAACAACAATATCCAAACAACCCACCTCCATACCAAAATAACTTTTTCACTTAGAAACATATGAACACCAAAGTCAGCATCTCCCTGCAGAGTTTGAAAAAAAAGAATAAAGTTTAACCAAAAAAAAAGGTGGCGGGGGGATTGTGGAAATTAATACCTTTTATCCAAAAATTATTATAATCCTGGTTATTGTATTTGAGTGACCTTTCTTTCTTTTTTTTTTTTTTTTTTACTGTTTCCTGAAGTGAATAAAGACTTAATGCTCTCTCTTTCTCTTTGACTACTTCCTGAAGTGAATATAGACCTTATGATCTCTTTTTCTTTGACTACTTCCCAAAGTAAGCAGAGACTGTAGGATCTTTCTTTTCCTTTTACTATTTCCTGTAGTGAGTAGGGACTGTATGACCTCTCTTCTACTTTTTACTATTTCCTGAAATGGGAATGCGTGCCTTAAAATTTTTAACTAGCCAACCTGGTAAAGGCAAAGATTGTGCGGTCAAAGCCCTAACCAGTAGGGTGAGACACAGCCTTAAGACTTGCTTCAGGGATTAAACACCTGAGTGGACTGACCACTCATTGTGCTCACTGGCCTGTTCCTATATGGCTATGCACACACACCCTCTTGTAGGAGTAAATTTTGCTTTGCCAGGGTAATTTAGTCTCACCAAGTGTCTTTTGTGTGACATTGGAATTCATTTCAAACAGAACTGACTCAATGGCACTTAACAAAAAATCAACAAGAATCATTCAGAAGTGGTCTGCCTCTTCTTCCTAATCTGTCTTAATCTGGAAGCTCTGCTGAAACCTGTCCACCATGGGTGACCCTGGTGGTATTTAAGTGGTAGCACAACTTCCAGCATAACAGTCACAGACAAGCCACCACAGTACATAAAACAGACATATGTGTGGTGGTGAGGATACTTACGTACATCTAAAAAACATCATGAGACTTGGTCCTTGGTTTGGAGGTTTAAGGTCAGGTTTTATGAGACATCCTAATTAGTTGGCCTAAGAACTTGTTTAGTGCTCCTATTCTACCTCCAAATTAGTTGCAGAGTGCTTGGGTTCTTAACAGCTTATAATAATTGGTATCTATTTGCCTGGAGCAACAGAGGAAGGAGAAGTCAGGAATAGAAGGAGGATATGGAATGTGTTGCTAATTGCCTCTAAGAACTACCTCCTTTGCCATGACACAGGAACTGGAGGGGCTCTGGGTACCTTTGTTTTTGTTAAGTAGCATTGACTCAGTTCTGATTCATAGTGACCCTGTGTAGTGTTTCTGAGGAGCAGCTGATGAGTTAGAACCACTAACCTTGGGGTTCAAATTGACCTTGGAGTTTAGTGTTTATCCTTCAGCAGCACACCAGGACTATTGGCTGCCATGCCTGAGAATTTTAATCAAACACTCTAGACAAGACTCCTGATAGAAAAGGGGGATGTAGAACATAATTTTAAATTCTCATGGATTCTAGACTTCCTGGAGCTAAGGGAGTGGGAATTACTGTCCTTAGATCATCTTCAAACCTTAAACCAAAAATATCCATCCCTTAATGTCTTCTTAAAACCAAAAGTTTAGTTTAACTAGTAGAAACTGTCTGCATTGAATATTATGCTCTTTTAAGAACTATCTATATGGGATCAAGAAGTCCTAGTGTGGCACTGTGGGTTAATGTGTAGGCTGCAGAGTCAGAGGTTCAAAACAACCAGCAGCTCCTTGGAAACCCTATATAGGGTTGCTATGGATCTAAACCAACCCAATGGCATGTAACAATAACAATAACATGAGATCAAAGTAACAACAGCAACTCAAAAAATTATGTGACAGGAAACTTAGGTGTCAATGAATTTATATTAATAGGGGAGGAATGTGTAGTTGCACAACTTCAAGAATGTTACTGAAGGACCTTGCACCTGATCAACAGAATGGCATTGCAACTACCCCAAATGACACTGAATGGGGTCCTGCTGAGCTTCTGATCCCCCAGGAAGCTTGGGTCTTTTTTACACCTGAAGACCCTACCCCCCCCCCTGAAATTCCAGGTTTCAGGAAAATCACCATACCCCTGCCCAAATCTCCATACCCCCACCCAAAATCTCCATACCCCCCGCCCATTGTAACCTTACCAGAACTGCGCCCAGACCACACAGCCTTTAAATACCCCAGTCTGTAAGAGAAAAGACGGGCTCTTTGTCTCCTTTGGTGACGTAAGAGTACCCCCTCCCAGGTTTACTCTCAATAAACCTGCCTGCTATTAAAGCCAATACTCTCTCCTTTGTCTCTTTCTTTCTTTTCCTTACAGTTACCAATATCACTAAATGCCACACGTAAAAAAAAAACAACAAAAAACTGTTCAGAGCAGATAGACACAAGAACGCCCATACGTGTAGATAATACCCACTTGACCTAGCTCCAGTGACTGGATGATCAGCGTTCAACCAGAAGAAGAAAGAAGAGGAAAAGGAGCATCATCTGATACAATTTGATGAACTTGACCTACACCTATGGATGCAGTAGCTCAAAAGAGGAAACAGATCCTTACTGCAAGAATCATTCCCACCCCTTCCACACACAGAGTAGATAGGGATGGGCAACTTGGACATTGGCTACCCAAAATGGGGGTTATGGGGCTACAAAGGCAAGAAGTGACTGGCTTACAAGCTTTCAAGAGGGAATCTAGATCCAGAGGGCGTGGAGGAAGGTAGAGTCTCCAGTGAGTAGTATCCAACCTGTCTAGGAAGGACTGATGAAATGAAATGCAGATGGGTCTCTTGTGATGCAATAGTGAATAATTGTTATCAGGACTGATTGTGAGGGATGGAAATGTAAAGGTGGACATTTTACAGCAAGGAGGGGAGTGATTACCTTTTCAGTCTAGGAGTGGAGGTTCATCAATGGAGAAGAGGGGAGAGCGGGACCCTACCCAGAGAAACAGTGATGCCTGAGATGGAAGCAGAGGCGATGATGTGGAGAGATGGAGTGGCTGGGGACTTGAGATTCAGAGAAGGAAAGGGGCTGTGAGCTGATGACTGGGGCGGAGGTGGTGGTGGGGGGGGGCAGGCTTTCAGGGTATACCCTTTGGTTGGTTGATGATGAATGCACTGGATTGTAACTATGGCAATGAAACAATATATGATAGAATTAATGTAAAACCTATGGTCTCCCATGTAAATTATCACATAACTCAGAATAAAACATTTATTTTTAAAAAAAACTGTTCAATCGGTATATGTTTTGCTGTGTACATTCCTAATAAAAATTGTTTTGTTTTTGTTTGTTAAACTTATTTGGTTTGGGTTTTTTTGGAAAAGGACAGGAGGCTTCCATGTTCATGTTTGATGGGGCCTGATGACCAGGCCTCCTGGACAAGGGAAAGCAGCTGTGCTCCACTCCTGAGAAGGAGACTTCTCTCCTGGGCTGCAGGTGAGCCGGGGTAGCTCCGGGAGAGGGACTGGTCATCTTGAATCCATCCTCATCCCAGGCAGATCACTGAGGCAGCGCTGGAACAGCAATGAGCTGGAGAGTTGTCCTGTAGAACCCTAGACATGAGGACACAGTTGGGGAAGCCAGCAAGGTTGAGAGGCTTCAAAGCAGTCACCTCCTCCTCCCAGGGATGACACTTTGGTTTCCAGGGCTCCCATCCATCCCAGCTCCCCAATTCATCTACTGTGGTGATTATCTCCAATTCATCCACAAAACCTACAGGCTGGCTTTTCATACGTAAATTGGCACCACTGCTTCCTACTCTAGCCAAACATCTATGCAGGGCTTTGTCAAGAAGGTCTACTATAATTACCTACCACCAGGTTCCCATGGTATTACCTAAGTGCTCAAACAGCAGCTTTGTGGTTCTCTGGGAGAAGGTTGCAGGAGGCAAAAGTGTGAGGAAAGGGCTGGTTGTTTTCTTGTTATGTGGTGGTGCCTAGTTTTCTATAGAAAAAATGCATAAAAGTCTTCAAAAATTCCCCAGGGTTCCTCCAAATGAGATAAGAGAAATAGCTGTAACTTTGTGAGAAACAACATACAGGAGGTTTTGCTGACACCAGAGATGGGTCATAATGATCCCTGAAAAACTGTTTGTGTACACAGTTACTTGCTCAGAAAGTTTTTGAAAAAAAGAAAAAAATGTGAGTTATGTACAACTCCCAGGTCTTCTTTAAAAAAATCTCTCACCCCTTTTCAGATCTTGGAGCATGTGGTATTTTACCATGCGTTAACCCCAGCTTTGGCTATTACAAACCAACAATAAAGACCATGGGAGCAGATATTTTAGGGGGAGCTCTGTGGTTTCCCTGTTTAAGTTTAAGAGATTAATCTCCTTTTGTCTCCTCACTGGGTGTGGCTGGGTTTTCCTTGCACTGGGCAGGAACTCACATTGGTTTATTGGTTTAACAGTGGTGAGGCTGGAGGGAGCTACAGTGCCAGAGGGAGGCACTAGAACTCATTAAGATCAGCTCAGAAGAGAAAAGCATGAAACACCTGATTTTAAACATGAAAGTGATTGAGGTCCTTGTTCTTGATTGTGTTTCTGCTTTTTCTACCCAGAATTGCAACACAACATATCTGTCATAAGTACTTTTTAAAAGCTTAGATTTTTTAAAGCTTAGAGTTCACAAAAGTAAAAAAAAAAAAAAAAAAAAAAAAGTCCTATTAGAGTTAGAAGTTGTTTTCAAGGGTTAATTAAGGATGTTTCATATTCAACATTCCATCCAAAAACCTGCCCTGTACACACAGTAGGTGATAAACTTATCAAACTAGGTGATTAGACATGCCATGAATGTATGTAGTACTTCAACCCAAGGACACTGAGGCTGCCACATTGAATTATACCAGTATGGTGCTGTGAGATCTTTAGTCATTTCCATATGCATCGTTTATGTATTTTGGGAGACTGTATTTTTCAAGCACGGTGGATGCTAACTGAAAGATGGTGATGCAAACTCACCAGTCACTCTATGAAAAAAAAGATATGGCAGTCTGCTTCTGTAAAGATTTCAGCCTTAAAAATCCCATGGGGCAGGTCTACTCTGTCCTATAGAGTCTCTATGAGTCAGAATTGACTTGACAGCAATGGTTTTGGCTTGGTTCAGGTATTTTCCCAAACCAGATGCTCTAACATGTAACCCATTCCACAAATTCTTATAATGTTATGTTGATTCTACTCTCAAATAGTGGGATCTGTGTTACTCCCCCTGAGCCTAGTACAGCTTTTGGAATTGTCTTATCCAAAAGTTAGAAGGGGAAATAGCACTACTGTGTGACTTCCAAGGGACTAAGTCAAAAAAGCAATAGAACTTCCACCAAGCTTTCTATCTTCTTAGATGCTCAGAACCCAGATACCATGCTGTGAGAAAGATCTAACTACTCTAAATGGAGAGAACACTTGGAAAAGAACTGAGGGCCCCCATGAACAACCCACATCAATCACCAGACATGTGAGTGACTCTTTGCATATGCCCAGCCCTCACTCAGTTTGGAGCAGAAACAAGCCATCGTCTATGTGTCTTATCTGAATCGAAAAGCATATGAAACAGTTGTTTCATGCCAATACATTTCGGGGTAATTTGTGATGCAGTCATACTAACTAGAATTGTCTTGAACAGGAAATAAAGCTAGCTCATTTTCCAATGAGAAACTGAAATGCAGAGAAATTCATTGGTTTTTGCAAGCCTGTGCAACTAGGAAGTGGCAAAGATACTTGGACAAATAATTCCGTTGTAATTAATAGTTACCAAATTACCAAATATTTGTTAGGGGAAAGGAAACATGCTTAGCCATTAGAGATACAAAGACAACCTTGGGGTGGTCCACCTGTATACATACCTATGTACTTGCCCACATGCCATGAGCATTTTTCCCCCAATGACTGGTTAGTAAATGTTTTGAAAAAATTCCAAGAAGTGGCATATTTTATTTAAAACTCCCAACCCACGCCCCCCAAAAAAATAGCAATTTATATGTTACTAATAGTAAGTGCTTGTTTCTCTATCATTGTGGAAATATAGAGTGTATAAGTCTTTCCTTCCTGATAATTTGGAAAGTTTATGTTCCACATTTAGTTCTTTTACAGTCTTTAAAACCTTACATTATACACTTAAATCAGTATATGTTGAATTGTAATCTTGAAGTCTTATCTATTGTCTTCACATTGTGAAATGTAATAAAAGCAGCACAGTCACACCAGTTTCCAATTCTTCTTTCCTTTATCCTCAAATTCATGCTAATTACATAATCATTTCTAAACTCAAATGTTATATGATGATGCTGTATAGCATTTGCATTCTATTCCATATGTGGGTTTTCACACACATTCAGCCTTCATGCTATTCACCAATTCTTTGATCCTAGTCTTTATTGATTAGGGATCTCTATCCAGGTACTTCCTCATAGCCATGGAGTACTTCTACTTTCCAGCAGCATCAACAGAACTGGTCACCTGTCTCATTCATCTTCATCCAGTCCACACACAACAGCCAAATCCTCCAGAGCTAGAGGCCTGCACTTGGCTGTGACCAGTACTGGCTCCTCAATGCCCCCATTACCTTGTCTGTTCTGGCTCACAAAGGTATGTTTGTGTGAAGCAATACACACACACACACACACACACACACACACACACACACATCCTCATACAGCTGTAGACTGCAAAAGGCTCCCGCTTGCCTCCATGGTTTCCAGTCTCAGAAAGCATTTCTCTTAGACTGTAATTAGAGAAAGTTGCTACATCCTTGTATCTGGAAAATGGAGTTTTCATCTCTATTTTTTCTGATGGTTGTTTGTGGCTAAGTTTCACCTTACGCTACAACCCTTAACCAAAATCTCCTTATGTTTCAAGATACTGAATTTTTAGTATCAACAATTATTTTTTAAACTTGTTTAAAAATTAAAGTATAATAAATGATGGTAAGTAAAAAGTATTGCTACTAGGGTTCCAGTCCATACATGCACAGCTTTAGTCCTAATAAAATATGTTCAAACATGTCTCTGTGATCAGTAGGTCTGTCACTGGTGGAACAGAGAACTGCAGACACATTCTCTTAGTAATACACTTGTTTTAGTCTCCTTAGGGTGCCTTTAAAAAAGGTCCAGTCAAAACATTCAGAGGATCTGCTGGGCCAGTTAAATTCAAGGCAGCTCTGAAGATTATGGCAATTGGTTTTTGGGATCCCAAAGGGATCATCTTGATAGCTTTTCTCAGAGTACACAGGACAATCATGGCAACTTATTATGAAGAAGTTTTGAGAAAATTGATAACTGCATTGGCAAGAAAAAGGCCAGGAAAGTTACCCAAGGAATTTTCTCCCCCATCACGGCAATGCACATGCTCATTCTTCAAGTGTAGCTTATTCTTCAAGTGTAGCAAGAGTTGTGTTACAAGAATTTTGTTGAGAAAGCCTACCTTATCTACCCCTATGGCCATTTTCTTGTCCTTTTAGGTTTCTTTTTGCTCCCAAACTCAAAGAACATCTAAAAAGAGCACAACTTGAATATCTCAAGCATGATGCATTTGAATTATTGAGTTTGAGAAGAATATTGAAAGTACAATGATAAATTGCCAAAAGAACAAGCAAATCTGTCTTGGAAGAAGTACAGCCAGAGTGCTCCTTATAAGCAAGGATGGCAAAACTTCATCTCACATACTTTGGACATGTTGTTCGAAGAGACCAGTGCCTAGAAAAGGGCTTCATGACTGGTAGTGAATCAGTGAAAAGAAGAAGACCCCCCCACCGTCAATGAGATGGAGTGACACAATAGCAGCAGCAATGGGCTCAAACATAGCAACAGTTGTGAGGATAGCAGGACCAAGTAGCATTTCATTCTGTTCTATACAGGGTTGCTATGAGTCGGAGCTGACTCAAAAGCACCTAAGTAACAACAAGGATGTCAAAACTGCTGTTTTGATGTCGCATAAATTCAAGAGCACAGAGTTCTTCAGAAAAGGGTTGGAGTTCGCAGCCTTCTGGAATGAGTAGACCTAGATGGGGGATATGTTGAGCAATGTCTTTACATTTTGTTATGTTTGTTTAATAAGAGTTTCTGTGATTTTATACCAAAACTTTTTTACTTGTCCTCATGCATATAGTAAAACACACATATCATAAGTGTACAGTTTAATGAATTTTTGGAAAAACCGATCATGCTTGTGCAACCAGCACCTTGAACAAAAAAACAGATCATCACCAACATTGCACCCCCTTCCTGCTCATCCCATTAAGACTCTTTGTTGTTGTTTTCCATAGATCTCCCCATATGAAGTGTATGTGCTTTTATTACTGAGAACACATAGTCAGTCAGTTCTGATTTACAGCAACTTCATGTGTACAGAGTGGAACTGCTCCATAGGGTTTTCATGCTGTGACTTTTGGAAGCAGATTACCAGGCTATGAGCTTCTAAGTGTGTTTGAACAGCCAACATTTGGGCTACTAGTTAAGAACTGACTGTATTTTTATGTAAGCAGTACTCCAGTTCTACCTTTATATCTCACCGGTTCCCTCTCTCCACCCCCTGGGATTTTCATAAGCATACTATGCTCATTTTTTTACAACAACATGTAAAAAAAAAAGAAAATTGTATGACATGTTTATTTTATGGGCAGGAGACCAAAAAACTTAGAATATGCATTATTTGTGTAAAACTACAGTAACTATTTGCACCACCCAGGAACTCCAGGCAAAATACAAAATGACAACAAAAATCAATGAAACACAACTATATTTTATGTCATAACAGTCCATTCATCTATATATGACAAATATTTATGAGACCCACAGGTCGTGTGTGGTGCCCAGATGGAGTCAGTATCCTGCTCAATCACTTTGCAGTTACTAACAGGCTTGGCAGACAGACCATTCATTAATTTCTCCATGCTAGCAAAACTATCATAGAAAAGCTCTTGAGTTAAAAGAATCAGGTCAGGAAGCAAAAGGGGTGGAAAAAAGTCAGCACTGCCTTTCTGAAAGAGTCTTCTCTTTAAAAGAGTTAATGAGCACATGACTCAGTGGTAGACAAAAAAAAGAGTATGTTTTAAGTTGTTTGGACTTTATCCTAATAAAAATGAAGAGCAAACACAGTCTAATCACAGGAAGAAATTCCTGTGATTTATAAAGATAGCAGGAAAGGAAGTTGGTTATTGAGGGAGCTTGAAGAAGATACCAATTAGGAAGTCACTGATGCATCCAAGCAAAAGATGCAATAGTTCATGTCAGATAAGTGACTATGGAGGCATGACACAGCTGAGAGGAGTTTGGAAGGTAATGCTAGTAGAACTTGAGAATTGGCTGTATGAGCCTTGTATTGGAGAGGTAAGAGGGCAGACAGGCTCCCAGGTTTCTGTTTTGGGCAATTGTGGAAAGATAAGTAGTGGGAGATGGGGAAATCTGTGTTAGAAATGCTAAGATTCAGGTACCATTGTTGCTGTTGTTGTTAAGTGCTATCAAGTTGGTTCTGACCCATAGGACCCTGCATAGGGTTTCCCAGGAGAAGCTGGTGAGCTTGAACCATCTGCCTTGTGGTTCAAACTGACTTTGCAGTATAGTGCATTAACCCACAGCGTCACACCAGGACTCCATTTAGGACCAAGTATAAGTGGGTTGCAGCATGATTTTAGAGCCCTAGGAAAAGACTGAAGGAGCTGGTAGCATAATGGTTATGAATCGGGCTGCGAACCACAAGGTCAGCAGTTTGAAACTACCAGGTGTTCCGCGGGAGAAAGATGAGGCTTTCTGCTCCCACAAAGATTTACAGCTTCAGAAACCCTATACAGGGTCCCTACAAGTCAGAACTGACTCCACAGCACATAACAACAACAAAAAGGAAAAGACTAGTGATGGAGACTCATGAGTGGACTTGAAATCTGAGGTTTGGTTTAAAGAGAAGACAGCTCAGAAGGGAACCCTTAGGGAATGGAAGAAAAGTAGAAGCTTGTGACAAGTGAATAAGAAACAGTAATAGAAAGGGAGGAGAAGAACCAGAGATTGTGAGGTTGCAGAAAGGGAGGTGAAGGGGCCTTTCTTTCCCTGCCTTTTATGTACTTAACTAACATAACACACAACACATACCCTCTCCATCCCTTCTCTCCTTGCACTGCCTCCTTTTGTCTCGTGTCTAGTGGATTTAGACCAGACTAATGCACTGTGGGTTAGGTTTGGGCTGCTAACTGCAGTTCAAACCCACTAGCCACTCCAGGAGAGAAAGATGAGACTGTCTGCTCCTGAAAACATTTATAGTCTTGGAAACACTGTAGAGGGTCTCTATGAGTTGGAATTGATTCAATAGAAGTTGGTTTGGTTTGGTTTGATGAAGCCCAGAACCATGATTCTCTCCTGCTCAGTCTCCTGAACAACACATGGGAGGAAAGAGTAGTCTTTGTGTCCCCACCATTGATTTTAATTTTAATGTCCTGGGATCCAAGAATTAGTCTCAATCTTTTCTGTTATTTCTCCAAAGAACAGTTCTTAAGTTACTCTGCAAAGGGAGCTTTGCATGAACGTGGAAATGTATATACACAAATATATGTTTGTACATGCATGGACAGTTCTGGAAGAGAGCACAATAAGTGTGTTAAAAATGGTAATATTCATAGAAGGGGTCCCAAAGGGAACTGAAGTGAGGAGGAGGTGTTTATATTTATTGTAAACCCCATCTTACTGTTAAAAGCCAGGTTGCTATTACATCAACTCAACTCATGTGTGTCATAATAAAACTGCTCCACAGGATTTTCAATGGTTCAATATTTCAAAAGTACATCTCCAAGCCTTTCTTCCAGGGCACCTCTGGTAGACATTAACCTTTAATCTTTCAGTTAGCAGCTGAACACATTCATTAACCATTCATACCTCCCAGAGTCTCTAATTTTACTGACAGAACTTTTTACTTCCATGTTTATGCATTATGTCCAGCAAAAGAACAAAAACTAGTTAATGTGAGTATTCATAATCAAAATGTCTGAGAATCATTGTTGGACACCATTAATTTTTTTTTGCACAAAAATGGGTCATGCTTCCTTCATTCAGTCTTTGAGTTTAAGTAACCTATAAAAACACATAGAGCAGTTAAGAAATATACTAATGCCTAGTGATGGCAGTGACTATCCCCATTCATGACATTTTGTAACAACAATTCATGAAATAAGTACAACTTAACACGTTCTATAACTGCTTACCACCAACTTTCAACCAAAGCCTCCCCACCTTCCCCAGAGCCCTCAAACCCCCCAAACCCTCTCCATACCTACTCTATACCTTCTCTGGTTGAACAATCGGTTATACAGGCCCCATGCCACCGTCTCTCCTCCCTGTTTTCCTGGAAAACAAATAATTGAGCAAGTTAGTGAAGATCCTTCTCCTCCAGGGGGAGAGGTCAGGAAGTAGACTGCCTATGTCAACAAGTTATGATCTTATTTTTCACATATGTCACAAATTAACTGCATTTTCATGTTAAGAGCTTTCTTTCTTTCTGTTGTCTCTCCTAGGGAAAATCATTTAATTGTTTTAAGAGTCAATATTTGTTTCCTATAATATAGCAGCCTACTGATGAAGATCAAAGACTACAGTTTTCAGTGTGGATTATCCCTCAGTGTAAAAAGAAAACAAAAATTCTCACAACTGGACCAATAAATAATATGATAAACACAGAAAAGATTGAAATCATCAAGGATTTAATTTTACTTGGATCCATAATCAATGTCCATGGAAGTCAATAAATCAAATGATTTATTGCATTAGGCAAATCTGCTGCTGAAGACCTTTTTAAAGTGTTCAAGAACAAAGATATCACTTTGAGGACTAGGGTGCACAATAACCTAAACCATGGTATCTTCTATCACCTCATATGTGTGTGAAAACTAGGCAGCAAATAAGGGAAACTGGAGAAGAATTTATACCTTTGAATTATGGTGTTGGTGAAGAATATTGACCATACCATGGGCTTCTAGTAGAATTAACAAATCTGTCTTGGAAGAAGTACAGACAAAATACTCCTTAGAATTGAGGGTGGTGAGATTTTTATCTCATGTACTTTGGATACTGTGGACATATTATCAGGAGGGACCAACCCCTGGAGAAAGACATCATGCTTGGTAAAGTAGAAGGTCAGTCAAAAAGAAGAAGACCCTCAGTGAGATGGATTGACATAGCAGATGGAATAAATGGAATCAAACATAACAACATTGTAAGGATGGCACAGGAATAATCAGTGCCTCATTCTGTTGTACATAAGGTCACTATGAATTAGAACCAAATCAAGGGCACCTAACAACAGAATCTAATTAGAAAGATTAACCTTGGAGTTGAAATCTTGTCTGGAGTTTATGCAAGTTACAGGAAACAGGGACTTACACACAAAGATAGTGATAGCCTCAGAGACTTCTGGCCTGTAAAATGCTCACCACCACTACTGCAGGCAATCTCCTGAGCAATTCCGTTACTGGGAAATCTGGCATGTTAATGTCTAGGGTGAAGTCTTCTGGGTAGTATAGTTAATGCACTCAGCTACCTTAAAGGTTGGAGATTGGAGTTCTAGTCATTGTTCAATTTCAGTGCTTTCCAGTCTAAGGGGTTAATCTTCCAGCACTATATTGGATAATATTTTGCTGTTATCCATAGGATTTTCATTGACTAATTTTCAAAAGTAGATCACCAAGTCTTTTTTCTTATCTGTCTTAGTCTGGAAGCCCTGATGAAACCTGTCCACCATGGGGTGACCCTGCTGGTATTTGAAATAGTAATGGAACAGCTTTCAGAATAACAGCAACCCTCATGCCACCACAGTATGAGAAACTGACAGTCAGGTGGTAGATGTGTATGTGTCATTTTCCAAATAGCAGTTGAGTTTTGCTTTTGAAGCATGTGCTTTATCAACTATTCAAACATGTTGTAAGTAATTTCTTCCCTCAAATGTCAAGCCAGAGTTAGGTATTAGATTCATGAGATAGCAGCCAGATCAGTTACCATGTTTGTGAAGGGATGCTGGTATCTGTGCTCTTTTTTAAATGGGGATTAGGGGAGAAAGTACACCTAAGCAAGGCTCACACAGAGCTGCAGATTAAACAGGGTGTCATCTCCAAGAAAATGCAAGAACCAATACATTTTATTTTTTGTTTCATTGTTTATGGTTGTTGTAGATTGAATTATTAGCCTCCATTGTTTATGGTTGTTGTTTTAATATTTCTTTGCTTTTCTTTTTTTAGTGAGTATTCTTCCCTAAATCTTTCTGTTCATGAGTTCCAATAGCTCAATTAAATGATGCCACATTTCCACAAGAGATTTCTGAGTGCAAATACATTGGTTACAAACACTGGATTGGCAAGTCACGCAGTGCCCTCAAATTATTAGGTGATCTGCACTTGTCCTGCATTTCTGAAAATTCATAAGGCAATATAGCTTTTATATTCATAAGGCAATATAGCTCTGGAGATCCAGAAAGATGACACAGCTGTCACAGTCTTTTGCCAATGTGATAGCTTTCAAATCCCACTCAAGAACTGGTCAAGGAATATATATGCACTATGTAGCTGTTGTTGTTAAGTGCCATCAAGTTGGTTCCAACTCATAGCGACCCTGTATAGGGTTTCCAAGGAGCCGCTGGTGAGTTTGAAATGTCAACCTTGTGGTTCAAACCAACTATGTGGTCCAGTGCTTTGTCCCTCAATGCCACATCAGGACTCCACTTATGCACTATGCCCAACAACAAAAATAAGCAAAAGACTTTGTATGTCTAGATTAATCTCACCTAAGAAAATTACATTGAAGGATGGGAGGAACATTCTCAAAAGCATAATTATTCTTATTTGTGTTTCTTTTCATATTTACTTGCATATATGGATTGTTACTATTTCTGTTAACTGAATATGTGTAAAAAGAAACCTGAATGAAAGATTGATGAGAGTAGCTCAGAAAAGCAAATAAAGTCTGTTCCCCACAAGGATGCAAGAACATGGAAAAAGGTAGAGGTTAGCCTATGAGCCTAACATCTTGTCTTATGGTTTCACAAACATTTGCTGCCTAGCCACATTTTGATGCTTCAGAGAAAATCAGGAAATGTTTACAAGTAGAATACACTGATTTCTACATTTAGATGGATAGATGCATGGAGGTATGGACAGTTGAATAGATATATTAATGGATGGATGAGGAAATGAATGGATTGAGAGATGAATGAATGGATCATAGCTGGAGAGATGGATGATGACTGGATGGGTATATGTGTGATAAAGCAGATATAACAATTGTTTAATTGCAGAATGTGGGTGGTAAGGGTATGACTAATCCCTTTCATCTTTTGTGTATGTTTGAAATTTTTTATAATAAAATGATATGTAACTACAGGAAAAATATAAAACAATAGAGGCAGACAGACTGTTACTACAAGAATAAACAAGTTGCTTGCCCAGGAAATATCAAAGCAAGTGGTCAGGCCCCCTCAGTGCAAACCCCCTTCCAAGAATAAGACTCAATGGGAATACATGCTCTGATTGGTGACCACGCTTGTCACTCATAAGGGGAAGTGAGGGAAAAACAGCAATGAATTGGTGAACTAAGCCCTACAATGTGGACAGTGAAGCATTCAGATGATTAAAAAAAAAAGAGAGAGAGAGGGCATATGCACAAGAACACCCACACTTACAGATAATACCCACTTGACCTGACTTCAGTGACTGGATGATCAGAGCTCAATCAGAAGAAGAAAGAAGAGGAAAAAAAGAATAATCTGATACAATTTGATGAACTTGACCTACACCTATGGATGCAATAACTAAAAAGAGGGAACAAATCCTTACAGCAAGAATCATTCCCACCCCAGAAACTCAAAAGAGGGAACAAATCCTTACAGCAAGAATCATTCCCACCCCCTCCACACACAGAGTAGACAGGTATGGGCAACTCGGACATTGGCTACTCAAAATGAGGGTGGGGGAGCTACAAAGTCAAGAAGTGACTGGCTTACAAGCTTTCAAGAGGGAACCTAAAGCCAGGGGGCATGGAGGAAGGCAGAATCTCCAGTGAATAGTATCCAATCTGTCTAGGTGTAGCTGATGAAATGAAATGCAGATGGGTCTCTTGTGATACAATAGTGAATAATTGTTATCAGGACTAATTGTGAGGGTTAGAAATGTAAAGTTAGACGTTTTATAGCAAGGAAGGGTGTGATTAACTTTCCAGTCTAGGATCAGAGGTCCCCAGGACCATCAACGGAGAAGAGCCGAGAGCGGGACCCTAACCAGAGAAAGAGCTATGCCTGAGATGGAGGCAGAGACGATGACGTGGAGCGATGGAGCAACTGGGGAGTTTAGATCCAGAGAGGGAGAGCGACTGTGTGCTGAAAATTGGGGGGAAGGAGGTAGTGTAGGGGTTGATAATGCATGGATGGGATTGTAACCATGGCAATGAAACGATATATGATAGAATGAATGTAAAACTAATATTCTCCCATGTAAACTATCATATAATTCATAATAAAACATTAAAAAAAAAAAGATATGGGAAAAGCCTGTGACTGAGTGTTCCACTAGGACGTAAGAGATTTGTTAAAAAGGCAGACTCCTGAGCCCCACCCAGATTCACATCAGAGTCTTTGAGACTGAGGTCTAGGAAACTGTATTTTAAAAGCTCTCTAGAAACACCTATATTTAAGAAGAAGAAAGTATCAAGTAAATAGTCTAACTCACAGTTTGAGGAACTAGCAAAAGAACAGCAAACTAAACCTAAAGCTACTAGAAGACAAGAAATCATAAAGATCAGAATAGACATAAATGAAATAAAGAAGAGGAAAACAGTAGAGAGAATCAACAAGTCTTAAAGTTGGTTCTATGAAAATACCAATAAAATTGACAAAACCCTTTGCTAGGCTGACAAAGAAACAGAAGACTCTAATAACCAAAATATGAAATGAAAGCGAAGACTACAACTGACCCAGTTGAAGAAAAATGGATTACAAAAGAATACTATTGTGGTATAGTGAATTATTTAATATGCCTCTTCTACCCTTCATCTTTGTAACTCCCTTCAATCAACTCTTTTCCTGATGGATCTAGGTCAGAGAAGGTGGGAGAAGAAATGGATAGGATTATATGATTCAGTTGTTACTGGTTAATCATATAATAGGGTTATGTGATTCAGTTGTTAAAAACCAGAATCTCTAATGTGTATAAAACAAATAATTTCAAAAACAGGAGAAGAGAATCTTCCTACCATAAAGAAGAGCCAGGAATGGAACACATCCTTTGTACCCTGAGAATCCCATGCATCTGTCAGGGACAGAAAGCTATGACACTGGAGGAGTGGAAGAGGGGTAGGAGCAGCAGAGCCAAAATCCAGAGCATGAAACAGAGTAAGAATTAAAACAATAAACCTCAACAGACCCATTAACAAACCTTCCAACAGAGAAGTCTGGCAGCAGATAATTTCACTGGGTAATTCCATCAAACATTTAGAGAAAAACTAACACTAATCTTATTTATATTCTTCAAAAAACTATAGGAAGAGAGAATACTCCCTAACTCATTCTACAAAACCTGCATTATCATGATATCAAAACCAGACAAAGACATCACAAGGATAAAACAAAAAACTATAGAGCAACATCCTTTATAAGTATGTTATTGTTAAGTGCCATCAAATTGGTTCCAACCCATAGCATCTCTGTATAGGGTTTCCAAGGAGCAGCTGGTGAGCTTGAACTACCGACCTTGCAGTTCAAACAACTTTGCAGTCTGACGCATTAATCCACAGTGCCACACCAGGATTATAGATATAGACATCCAAAAAACAGAATCCAACAGCATATTTTAAAAAATTATATACTATATAATTAAGTGGGATTTATTCCAGGAATGTAAGATTGGTTTAACAATAGAAAAAACAGACGAAGTATCACATTAAAAAGGAAAAAATTACATGATCATTTCAATCAATGTAAAAAAGGCATTTGAGAAAATCCAGCTACCTTTCCTGATTGAAAAAACACCTAACAAAATAGGAATAGAAAGAAAGTTTCTCAAAATAATTAAGTCCATTTTTTCACAAGCATCATTATATACAACCAACTTCCAATGATGAAAGACTGAGACCTTTCTCCTTGAAAACAGGAACAACACACAGATGTTCACTTTCACCACTCATATTCAATATTGTACTGAAGTTCTAGCTACAGCAAAAAAGAAAAGAAAGCAAGGTATCCAAATTGTAAAGAAAGAAAGAAAACTATCACTATTCATAGATGACATGATCTTGTATACAAGAGAACTTCAAAAAGTTCCTGGAAAAAATCCATTATCTTTTATTTCCCTTTTTCCAGGAACTTTTTGAAAACACCTTTATATAGAAAATGCCAAATCATCTGCCAAAAATATTCTTGAACAAGTAGAGGAATTTAGTAAAGTTGCAAGATACAAGGTCAACAGCAAAAATCAGTTGGATTTCTATACACCGGCAAAAAGAAATCTGAAAAAGAGATTAAGAAACCAGCTTCATTTACAATTGCATCTAAGAGAATAAAATTTACCCAATAATTAATCTAATAATTAATAATTAATCTAAGGAATAAATTTACCCAATACTATAAAAGATTTATACAATGAAAATAATAAAACACTGCTAAAAAAGACTAAAGGAAATCTAAATAGATGGAAAGACAGTCCATGTTTATGTATCAGAAGTTTCTGTCAATACTACCCAAAACAATTCACAGATACAATGCAATTCTGAACAAAATTCCAACAGCATTCTTTACAAAAATTTAAAAACTAATCCTCAAATATCCAATGCAGTTTTGAAGCAGAACAAAGTAGGGAACCTCACACTCTCTTACTTCAGTAATCAAAATAACCTGATTTAGTGACTGACGCATAGACCATTAGAATACAATTCAAAATCCAGAAAGAAATCTAAACATCTATGGTCAAAGAATTTTTTGACAAGGGAGCTAGACAGCAGTATCTACAAAAACCAGCACCTATCGCAAGCACTGAAATTGTACCCTGCCCACAAACTGATACCATCTTTTAAGTAACTCTACCAACAAACCAATCTGTGTTGGAAGAACTACATCCTACATCCAGAATGTTCTTTAGAAGCCATGATGGCCACACTTCATCTCTCATGCTTTGGACATATTATCAGGAGGGACCAGTTTCTGGAGAAGGACATCATGCTTGGTAAAGTTGTGGGTCAGCAAAAAAAAAACAAAAAACCCGAAGACCCCCAACAAGATGGATTGGCACAGTGGCAATGGCAAGGGATTCAAATATAGAAACAATTGTGAGGTTGGCTCAGAACCAGACAGTGTTTCTTTCTCATGTATATAAAGCATCTATTAGTTGGTACAGACTGGATGGTACAACAACAACTATAATATCAGCTCAAAAATACAAGTAAAGTGAGTTTGAATTGCTGAAAACAATACAGTGCATATCCTAGTGGCATGTCAGGTTTAAGTGTCATCAAATTTGTTGTAACTCAGCAATCTTGTATAGGGTTTCCAAGGAGCAACTTGTGGGTTTGAACTGCTGGGCTTTTGGTTTGCAGTCCAGTGCTGACCCTACAGACTGCACCAGGAGTACTTAGAGTGTGATGATGAGGTCTAATGTAAGTTAATCATCTCTACGATGAGATCTACTAGGAAAAGAGAAGAGGTAAACCACTTCTGAAAGATTATCTGTTGGAAACCTTATAAAAAGCAAAAGCACATTTATTTATATAGTGTGAAAGATGAGCCTCTCAGGTTAGAAGGTACTCAAAATACAACTGGGGAAGAACTGCCTCTTAAAAATAGTGCTGAGTTTAATGACATGGATACAGCAAAGATTTTGAGATTTTCATTTGCTGATGAGATACACGCAAAATGAGAACAAACAACTGAAAAAAAGTCTATTAATAATTAGATCATAAAATGTATGAAGTATGAACCTAGGAAAACTTGAAGTCATCAAAAATCAAATGAAATGAATAAAGATAAATAGCCTAAGGCATTAGTGAGCTGAAACTGACAAGTATTGGCCATTTTGAATCAGACAATCGTGTGGTTTACAATGTCAGGTACTAAAATTTAAGAGGAATAACACTAAAAAGAGCATTTCACTCTGTGATGAAGGAAAGAATAGTGATAAAAATTGAAGATACTTGGAATCAATTCATCCAATGAACACATGAACATCAGTCTACAAGATCCTGAGACCAAAACAACCTGATGGTGTCTGGCTACCTCTATCAACTGTTCTGAAAGAGATCTCAGTAGAAGGTCCTAGACAGAGTGGCATACAATGTGGAACAAAATTATAAATTATAAATAAGACTGTGCTTACTGCTCAGAAAGAAATTGGAAGAACCTGAAACTCTGGTTCCTGTCATCTTTTAGGTCTGTAACTGAACTCACACTTGTGGCTCAAGTTTCAGCCAATCGGTAAATGTGGGACAGCAACATTAGTAAGATATGATCACCATGGAAAGGTCAGCCATTCAGCATCAAAAGGGCAGCATTTATCAAATGACAAAGTTAAGAAGGGTTAGAAAGGAGGGTAGAATGTAAACAAGAATCACAGAGAGGAAGTGGGATAACTGATGTTACATGAAAGGGATTGCAATCATTGAGATGAAATGAAATGAAGTATTATATGATTTGTTGAATGTAAAACTGATTATCTGCTCTATATACTTTCACTCAATTCACAACAAAAAGTTTTAAAGTAAGTGGATGGGTCATTTCAAGAGCTATCTAGAAGCACAATACTATCTGTGATAGGATAATAGCCACACACCTACAACGAAGACTAGCTAATACTACTATTATTCAACTTTATGCACCAACCACTAAAGCCAAAGATGATAAAACTGAAGAATTCTAACAACTTCTTCAGTTTGGAATTGATCAAATATGCAATCAAGATGCATACAAAACTTGGAAACAAAGAGGAAAGATCGGTAGTTGGAAAATAAGGTAGTGGTGATAGAAATGATACTGGTGATCTCAAGAGTACCTTTTTTCAACATCATAAATGGTAATTATCATGTGGACCTCACCAGATGGAATACACAGGAATCAAATTGGCTACATATGTGTAATGAGATGATGGACTCAATATCAGTTGCCAAAATAAGGCCAGAAGCTGACTGTGGAACAGACCGTCAATTGTTTAAATGCAAGTTCAGACTAAAGCTGAAGAAAATTAAAATATGTTCACAAGAGCCAAAGTATGACTGAGTATATCTTGCCTGAATTTAGAGACCACTTCAAGAATAGATTTGATGCATTACACACTAATGACTGATGATCAGAGGTTTTGTGGAATGACAGCAAGGACATCATACATGAAGAAAGCCAAATATAATTACAACAAAATCAATAGCCAACATCACACTCAATGGAGAGAAACTGAAAAAAAAAAAAAAAATCACTTTGTGAAAAGAAACCAGACAAAGATGGGCTGTGTCACCACTCCTATTGGGTTAATGTACTGGACTGCAAAGTTAATTTGAACTACAAGGTCAGCAGTTCAAGCTTACCAGCTGCTCCTTGGAAACCTTATATAGGGTCAATATGGGTAGGAATCAAGTCAATGGCACTTAACAACAACAACAAATTATGAGCACACATAGACTATCAAACATTGCAAAAATCACACAAGCAAAAGAAGACAAAATAGATGACTGGGATGTGCTAAAAATTAGAAAGTTATGTGCATCAAAAGATTTCACCAAAACAGTGAAAAAGGAGGCCACAAAATGGGGGGAAAAAACATTTTTGCAACGACATATCAGACAAGGAACTAATCTCTAAAATCTATAGAAAACTACAATACCTCTGCAAGAAAAAGACAAGTAGGAGATTATAATCATTGTAATGAAACAAGGTGTATAATTTGTTGAATGTAAAACTGCTGATCTGCCCTGTAAACTTTCATTCAATCCACAATAAAAACCTTAAAAAAAAGACAAATAACCTAATTTTAAAATGGGCACAGACATGAATAGACATATCACTTAGGAAGACATTCAGGTACCCAACAAACATATGAAGAAATGTTCATGATCACTAGCCATTGGTGAAGTGCAAATCAAAACAATAACGAGCTATCTCACACCAGCAATAACAGCAAAGTTCAAAAAAGCAGAGGACAATAAATACCGGTGAGGGTGTGGAGAGACTGGGACATTCCTACATTGCAGGTGGGACTGTAAAATGGTTCAACCACTCTGGAAAATGGTATGGAACTTCCTCAGAAATTTGGATATAGAAACATTATGACCCAGCAATACATCTACTTGGTATATAACCACAAGAAATATGAGCCAGAACACAAGTAGATAGATACATGCACACCAATGTTTATTGCAGCACTATTCATAATAGCAAAAAGATGAAGACAGTCTAAGTGCCCACCATTGGAAGAATTGATAAACAAACTTCGGTGCATATATACAACAGAATACTATATTACCTTGAAAAATAATGACATACCTGCAAAACACCCTCATAACATGGATGAACCTTGAGGACTTTATGCTGACTGACATTAGTCACAAAAGGACAAATATTGCATAAGACCATTATTGTATAAGCTTAAGAAAAGATTTCCATACTAAAAGAAAAATTATTTGTTTGTTTCCAGAGTTGGGAACAAGTTAGGGGATAGACACTTCACACACAGCTCAGGTGATAGGGAAGGCAATATACAAGGAATGGGAGTGCAATATGTAACAAAGAGAGTGGAAGAACAAGGAAGATTGGGGAACATGTAGGGAGGTTTTCATGGGCTATGTAACATAGCAGGGCTCTGTGATACATAGTCTAAATGGGTAAAAGAGGGGAAATAATGTTAAGATGCTGACATTTAAGTGGGATAGAAAGGAATATTGGGAAATTTGATTAAAAAAAGCTTATGAACCCATCTTCAGCCCATTGGAATACCTAAAAGGAGTACTATAATTTTCCCAGTAAAATAGGCTTTTTGCTAAGCCTTTGTAGAGAATGGGACCTGGAGATGGAATCCTGACCCTCATCCAAATCATCCCAAGGTGGGGCATTCCCACTTGAAAGAACATGCAGGTCAACCTGGAGTGCCTAGAGGGACAGAAGATATTCTGGAAAGAAAAACAAGCAAGAAGACTGTTTGTTTGGCTGTTACAAGGACAAGAAAGCTGTTCTCCTGGAAGCCATCAAGGCAAGAAACCTAAACCCATAAATATAAACCCCCTTCCAAGTGTGACATTCAAAGGGAACACATGAGCAAGTTTGTAAGCTTGCTAGTCTACTTGTAAGTGGAAATGGGGGAAAGGCAGCAATTAAGACATAGGCTGAGTTTGACCATGTTTCCTAGACTCCCATCAACCATGAGATGAGAGAGAGGAGAAAAGGCTGGTTGGTCCAAAGTTTGGGGAGACAGGAACTCCTGAGTCCATGGACACTGTACTAGCCTCTTGGGGACTAGAGCTAAGAGTGAAGTGGCCAGCTGATCTGAAGTGGGGTGAGGTGTGCATGAAATCTCAAACTTGCAGATAGTACCCATTTGACCTAGCTTGGATGGCTTGCTGACCAGAATTTGGATAAAGGAAGATAAAGAAGTTTGATACAGGAAGAAAGTGTAAATTGCTATAATTTGATGAACTTGACCTTTACTTATGGATGTATTTGCTCAAAATTCCAACAAAGAGAGAAGGAATCATCATACAAAGGATCAAACCTATCTCCTCAGTACACAGGATTGATAGAGACAGGAAACATTAGTTACCAAAAAGGGAGGCCAGGAGGCTGTAGAGTCACAAAGTGGCTAGTTTACAAGTTTTCAAGAGTTTGTTTAGTTTCCGAGTAAGAAGGGTAGAGTAAAATCCCCACTGAATAGTTTTCCTTTGTCTAGATGGGTCTGGTGAAAAGGGATGGGGGAGTGAGGGGATAGGATTCTTTTGATTCAATAGTGAATAACTGTTATCATGACTAATTGCAATTGTAAAAGTAAAAGATGTGTAACAAATAGGGTGAGTAGTTAATTTTACATTCTAAGAACAAATGATCCTAGGACCATCAAGTGGGAAGAGCATAAATGGAGGAGCGTGGGATCCTAACCAGAAAAGCAGTGATATCATAGATAGAAACAGAGGTGATGATATAGAGATATAGAGCAGTTGAGGACTCTAGACCCATGGAAAGAGAAAGGCTGTGTGCTAGCAGACAGGAGACTGGTTTGCAAAATATGGCCTATGGTCATTTACACGACTATATATTTTCTGTGTGTTTTGCATACATCAGAAAAGAGAGAGAGAAAGAATAGAGGCAAATACTGTTATCTGAGGAGTCCTGGTATGGCACTGTTGGTTAATGCACTGGACTGCAAAGTTGGTTTGGACCACAAGGTCAGAGGTTCAAGATCACTAGTCATTCCTCAGAAACCCTATACAGGGTTGCTATCGGTCAGAACTGACTTGATGTCACTTAACAACAACAACTGTTAACTGATGGTGTATGGAGAGGATTGTAATAATTATAGTTAAACAAAATACAGTTGGTTGAATGTAAAACTGATGTTCTGCCCTATAAACTATCACCCAATTAATAATAGAAGCTTAAAAGGAAAGAAAGGAAGGAAGGAAAAAAATAATTACACAGACCAGAAATGGAGAAAAGACCAAAATGGATCGCAGAGGAAATGCTAAACTTGCTCTAGAACATGATGGTGGTGGTGATTATGTGCTGTGGAGTCGTTTCCTACTCATAGCAACCCTGTACAGGGTTTCCAAGGCTGGAAATCTTTACAGGAGTAGAAAGCCTCATCTTTCTCCCATGGCACAGCTGGCAGTTTTGAACTGCTGACCTTGTGGTTTGCAGCCCAATTTGTAACCACTATGCTACCAGAGATCCTTAGACTACTTACTAGAGTTCCTTAGACTACTAACCTTAAGGTCAGCAGTTCAAATTCACCAGCTACTCCTCAAAAACTCTATGCAGGATCCCTATGAGTCTGAACCAATTCAAGGGCACTTAACAACAACAAAGTTTCCTTATCTGTAGAATTGTTGTTATGTGCCATGCAGCCAGTTCTGACTCATAGTAACCCTGTACAGGTTTTTTGAGGCTGTAAATCTTTACAGGAGCAGATAGCCTCATCTTTCTCCTGTGGAGCAGCTGGTAGTTTCGAACTGCTGACCATGAGATTAGCACCCCAATGGTAACCACTACACTACCAGAGCTCTTGAACATAGAGAAGGTTAAATCATTAGAAGAAATGGTGAAGTAAAAGAGCTGAAATTGTCAAAGAGAAGCTCTAAAAGACATTCAAGTATTATAATGAAATGAGCAAAGACTTGGAATTAGAAAACCAAAAGGGAAGAATTTGGTCAGCTGCCTCAAGCTAAAAGAAAAAATTCAAGCCTCAAATTATGTAGTAGTTTCATATAATAAGCACTGGACTTCCAGGGTTCAAGCCCACCAGCCACTCCATGGGAGAAATATGAGGCTTTCTGCTCCCACAAATATTTTTGAAGCCTCAGAAATGCTGCACAATGTCACTGAGTCAGAACCAACTCTAAGGCACTTAACAACAGCAATGGTGAAAATATTGAATGACACATGAAGCATCAAAAGAAAATGGAAATAATACACAGAGTGACTATACCAAAAAGAAATGGTTAATGCTCAGCCATTTCATGAGGTAACATATGACCAAGAACTAATGGTATCAAGAAAGAATTCTAAGTTACACTCAAGGCATTTGTGTAAAACAAGGCTACAGGAATTGACAATACAAATTAAAATGTTTTAACAAACTGATACGGTGCTGGAAAACTCCTCATCTGGTACTGTAGGATCAGCACTGGACTGCAAACCACAAGGTCAGCAGTTCAAACCCACCAGCAGCTCCTTGGAAACCCTATAGAGGATCGCTGTGAGTCAGAACCAATTCAATAGCACTTAACTAAACAATGCTGAAGGCACTCACTCGTCTATGCCAAAAATTTGGAAGACCTGACCAGCCAATTGGAAGAGATCCATTTTTGTGCCCATTCCAAACAGAGTGACCCAACAGAATGTAGAAACCATCAAACAATATCATTAATATAATATGCATGTAAAATTTTGCTGAAGATCATTCAAAAACAGTTGTAGCAGTATGTCAACAAGAAGCTGCCAGGAAATTCAATCAGGATTCAGAAAAGGACATAGAACTAAGGGGTAGCATTGATTTTAGATGGCTCTTGACTTAAAACAGAGAATAGAAGAAAGATGTTTATTTGTGCTTTATTGACTATGCAAAGACATTCAACTGTGTGAATCATAACAAACTATGGATAACATTGTGAAGAATGGGAATTCCAGAACATTTAATTGTGTCCATGATGAACTTTACTTAGACCAAGAGGCAGTTGTTCAAACAGAACAATGGAATATTGAATGGTTAAAAATCAGGAAAGATATGTGCCAGGGTTATTTATTCAATCTATGGTTGGTTGGTTATGTGCTGTGGAGTCAGTTTCAACTCATAGCCACCCTGTATAGCATTTCCAAAGCTGTAAATCTTTAAAGAAGCAGAAAGCCTCATTTTTTTCCTGTGTAACAGCTGGTAGTTTTGAACTGCTGATCTTGAGGTTAGCAGCCCAATTTGTAACCACTATGTTACCAGAGCTCCTTTATTCAATTCACATTGCTAAGCAAATAACCTGAGAAGCCACATTATATGAAGAACAAGGTACCAGGATTGGAGGAAAACTCATCAATAGCCTGTAATATGCAGATGACACAAATGTGCTTGCTAGAAGCAAACAGGATTTCAAATACTTACTGATGAAGATCAAAGCCTACAGCTTTCAGTATGGATTGCACCTCAATGTAAAGAAACTGAAAACTCTCACAAGTGGACCAATAAATAGCAACATGATAAATGGGAAAAAATTAAGTAGTCAAAGATTTCATTTTGCTTGGATCGACAATCAGCACTCATGGAAACAGGTTTCAAGAAATCAAAAGACATATTGCATTAGGCAAATCTGCTGCAAAAGACCTCGTTAAAGTGTCAAAGAACAAATGTACCAATGTGAAGACTAAGATGCAACTAACCATATTTCTCTGGTTTTCAATCACCTGATATATAACATGTTGGACAAGGATTGAGGTAAATCAGAGAAATATGGTGTTGACAAATAGTATTAAACACCATGGACAGCCATAAGAATGAATAAATCTGTTTTGAAAGAAGTACCACCAGATTGCTCCTTAGAAGCAAGGACTAAAAGACTTGGTCTCGCTTTCTCTGAAGCTAAAATGAATAGAAATACTGATAACTAATAACACATGGAGGGGATTATAACCACTGAAATGAAACAAAGTATATGATTTGTTGAATGTAAAACTGATGATCTGCCCTGTAAACATTCACTCAATTTACAATAAAACCCTAAAAAATAATAATAATAAATAAATAAAATAAAATGTAGCAACTAAAAAAAATCTTTTTTATTTTAGATTTTGTTGACATACTTTCAATAAAAAATATATATATTACACACACAAAAAAAAAAAAAAAACCACAATACAATTGAAATAGAGACATTGAATCCACAAGAAAGAGAGAATATAATCAACAGTATGAAGTCTGGAGAAGAGGGGATATGTGCTTGAGTCCAGAGATTAAGAAGCAGTGATACCAACAATGTTATATATAAAGCTTTTTATGGTAGAAAGAGGAAAACATCCTTATCTACTCAAAACCCATGAGATATCAGACCGTAAGCCTCATCATTCTATGAATGTTATGTACAATGTTTAGAAGTGTATAGTTAAGAAGGGGTTAGAGATTTAAGTCAAGATCATGAAACCTAAGATTTGACCCTGTTAACTAAAATAGGCACATTTATTGTGCTTGTGGTTAGACACCTGGAGTGCAGGTACATTTCAGCCATTTTTTGGGTCAGGAGCTCTGGTGGCATAATGGTTTAAGCTCTTTGCTGCTAAATAAATGGTCAGCAGTTCAAACCCACCATCTGTTCCATAGGAGAAAGTTGTGATAGTCTCCTTCCATAAGGATGTCAGTATTGGAAATCTTATTGGGCAGTTCTACTCTGACCTTTAGGGTCACTGTGGAGTCTATTTGTCAGAACCTACTCAAGGGCAGTAAGCTTGAGATCTTGGGTCATTCTGGCCTCTCAGAGGTTTGGTTTTCTCACCTGCCCACTTAATTAATAGAACTAATAGAAAGAACAAATTAGAAAATATAGATGTGTGTGTTTTCACTTTGACAACTGTAGATTCATTTAATCACACAATAAGTTTGTGTTGAAGGTCTTAAGGGCTGTGCTGAGTGTTTGGCATGGAACTGCCTGTCTCATAACCTAGAAAGTCCAGACCCTGCCCTGAAGAGCTTAGTTTAGTGAAGGTAAGGGGAGAGGGGGAGGAAAGAGGGCTACCCAGAGTGCTCTGGAGGCTAGATTGCATCATCTCACCCTCTTGGAGATAGGTAACAATAGTAAGGGAGTCTTTCAGTTATCTATTATTGTAAACACCCCAAAACTCAGTGGCTTAAATCACTGATAATTATTTTATTATTCTCTCCCATGGTAGTAAAAATTAAGCACATTCACGTAGCTGCTTGATGTTTGGGGTTTCAGGCATATAGTGGCTAGGGCTATACAAGGCTTCCTCACATGTCTGAAGTTAATGCCAACTGTCATCTGGAACCTCTACTGAAGCTACTTATCAGAGCACCTATACATGGTCTCACCATGTGGCCTGAACTTCCTAGAATGGTGACTTGATACCAAAAACAAGCAACCCAAGAGAAAAGATATAGAAGATGTACTTCATTTTATGGTCTTGCACTTTATTGGCTGACCAGTTATTAAGGCAGGTCAAGTTTTTAAGGGGAAGGGACATAGATCCCACCACTCAATGAGAAAATTGTCAACATCGTGTAGTAAAAAGATGATTGGGGAAAGGATATATATCATGACAGCCATTCTTGAAAAACATAGTTTCCCACAAGAAGGATGGCAGAGCATATGTCCTATAGTACATGAGCCTAATCAGAGGTGGACAAATAAGTAGGTATTGTCCATGGAGAAGTAACCACACAAGCATGATCTAGAGATAACTGGACAGCAAAGTGTATTAAGGAAGCTGAAAAGAGTGCCAAATTGATGGAGACTTTGGACAAGAACGGGATGTAAGACAATAGCACATGTTTTGTAAACATATTGTGATGGTTAATTTTATGTGTCAACTTAAAATTAGAATATGGTTCACAGTGGTTTGTTGCCGGGGTTTTCCCTCGACATAGTTGTCACGAGTGTTTGGTTCACAAGGAGGGGAGATCCAGCGGCGATAGGGATAGCGAAAGAATACACAGACAAACAGAAGAAGGCAGACAATGAGGCACCCCAAAGCCAGGGTGGATACATCACTGGTGGGCAGGCTTGGGAGTACAGGCATCATGGCCTCTGCAGGCAGCAACTCACTGCCCTGCAATCTTTACTGCATGCCTTCCAACCCATAATGCACCGCAATCTTTACTGCAAGCCTTCCAACCAGTAATGCACTGCAATCGTTACTCCATGCCTTCGAACCAGTAATGCACACCTGGGGAGGCCCGGGCCTCTGTTTTATTTAGGGGAGGAGTTTCACACCAAGCTGGGAGGGACTAAAACAGGATACAGCTAACATCAGTAATTTTCCAGACATTCAGGTAACTTCACATTGTACTTCACTGGTTCGAATCCCAGGCCAGCAACTTGAATTCTCAGGCCCAATTAACATATCTATAGCCCCTGAGGTCAGTTGGGGGAAGGTGAGAGTTCTGCAGGAGACGCCCAGGTGAATGGGCTGCACCTGGAAAAGGGATTAGGGAGGATGGGTTCTTTGTCTATAGAACAAAGAACCGAGAAGTAGCTAAGATATTTTTAGTTAATCCTTTGGAGAAAGGTTTAACCTTGCAACCTTTAGTCTCGGCTTTAGGAAAATATCACATTTATCTGTGGATTTTCAAAGGCTTCAGTGTATTAATTTAATATATATATCTGAATATTAAGATGAAAGCAATTTTCCATTAACTGCCAGTGGCCTCATTTGTTACACTCAGCCTTAGAGGGCCTAGAACCTCTGACTAGTCTTACACGGTCTGCAACAGTTTGTTCAAATACTAGTCTAGTTGCTATCACGTGAGCTACATGGGTACAGTACATCTCCCTTCTCTGCTCACTTCTCTCTCCTTTTATCTCTTGTAAAATGAAAAGCACCCCTGGGAATCTCCCGTATATTGGATCCGGGACATGATGGGACTAAGGGTAGTATCTCCCATCCTTGATCCTTTTATTGGTTTATCACATCAGATCACATCATGGGAGATCATCACATAACTGCCAAGCCACTGAAAATCATAGCCCAGCCAAGCTGACACATATTTGGGGGCTATGCTAACCCAAGCCATGGTTAGTTCAATAATCTCATATGGATGTGAAAGTTGGACAGTGAATAAGGAAGATTGCAGAAGAATTGATGCCTTTGAGTTGTGGTGTTGGAGGAGAATACTGAAAGTGCCATGGACTGCCAAAAGAACCAATAGATATGTTTTGGAAGAATGCTCCTTGGAGGCCAAGATGGCTAAGCTTCGTCTCTCCTACTTTGGACACATTGTCTGGAGAGAACAGTCGCTGGAGAAAGATGTCATGCTGGGTAAGGTGGAGGGTCAGAGAAAAAGAGGAAGATCCCCAACAAGATGGATCAGCCAGGTGGCATCACTGATGGCGTCAAGTGTGGCAGCAGTAGTGAGATTGGCCCAGGATCAGACATTGTTTCATTCTGCTGTGCATGGGGTCGCTATGAGTCGGTTCCAACTCGATGGCACCTGACAACAACAACAATTCAATTAAATCCATAACAGTCAATAAAATAGAAGAAGACCCTCAAAGAGATAGATTTACACAGTAGCTACAACAGTGGGCTTAAACATTGCTCAAAGCGAAGAAGACTTACAATACTTACTGATGAAGATCAAAGACCACTGCCTTCAATAACAGTTGCTTCTCAATGTAAAGACAACAAAAATTCTCACCCCTAGAGCAGTAAATAACATCATGATAAATGAAGAAAAGATTGAAGTTGTAAAAGACATCACTTTGCTTGAATCCACTATCAACACTCATGGAAACAATAGTCAAGAAATCAAATAACATATTGCATTAAGCAAATTTGTGGCACAAGACCTCTTTAAAGTGTTCAAGAGCAAAGATGTTAGTTTTCCTTGGAAAACGAAATGTAAACTGCTCTAAGAGAGCTCCATCTGAGCCCTGCTTAACAAGAGGAAGACCATTTACCCAATTTCCAAAACATACATACCATTTCTCTCATATCAAAATAAACTCATTATCTCAAACAGTTTTTCTCTTCTTAGACTAGTTTCTGACTAAAGGGATGTACACATTTCTAGCACCAGAAAAAGGGTTAATTTTGTAATCTTTTCTTTTTGTATGAATAATCTACGTATCTCCTAAATGAAAGCCTATGCTTACATCTTTCCTGTTGTCTTCTCAAACATTTTGCTCAAAAAGTTATTCATTCAGTCATTTTTTCCTCCAGAAAGCAATAAATAGGAGATATTGTGGATTGAACTGTGTCTCCTAAAAATATGTGTTGATGTCTTGGCCCTTGTACCTGTGAATGTGATTTGATCCTGTCTGGAAATAGGGTTTTTCTTTTATTATATTAATAAAGACCAGTGTAGGGTGGATCCTAAACCTAAATACTTCTGAGTTATATAAGACCAGAAAAGACACAGAGACCCATACAAGAGGAAGACATCATATGAGGGTTGTCTATAAGCCAAGGATCCAAGGAATGCTGGGACTACCTAAAAGGTAGGAATCAATTTAACTGAGACCCTGAAGTCGGAATTGTAAGAAAATAAAGCTATGTTCTTTAAAGTTACCCATGTGAATTTGTGTTATAGCAACACTAGGTAACTAAGACAAAGAGGAAAACTGAATGTTCTTGCCTCACACAGAAACATTAAGAATTTACTCATTTTCACCAGGCATGGAGAAATACTGGTATAGAACATATTAAGCAAGAAAAGAGTTAAATACACAAAACATGTGTACAGAGGGCTGAGAGAATTTCATGGCACATATATACAGATATAAACTAAAGCATATATAAATAATATTGTTTAAATATATATAACCATAAAGATATCCTGAATATGGCCACCTTTGTTTGATACTCAAAATGGAACTAAGGCAAGTCCTTAGTAACAGCTAACAAGTGGAGAGAACTATTAATGATGACTTGAATGGTGCTGCTGATGTTTATTAAGAATACACCAAGTTCTGAGCTAAGTATTCAACTCACATTATCTCATTTTATCCCCAGCATTCTTGTGAAGTGAGCACAGTGACTCTGTATGATAAACACTACAGTAAGAACCACAAGATCAGTGATTCAAGCCCACCATCCACTCTGTGGGAGAAAGATTTACAACCTCAGAAACCCTATGCATGGTCACTATGAATCAGAACCAACTTGATATCACTTAACAACAGTTCTACTGAGGTATTATCATAGATAACTTTCCCAAGGTCAATAGTGGAGCTATAATTTAGATCCAGCTTTATCCAGTCCTGGGTGTGTAAATACTTAAGTGCTCAGTTGCTAACTAAAAAATTGACAGTTCAAGTCCATCCAGAGAAGATATGAAAGCCATGGTAATCATCTTCTGAAAAATCAGCCTTTCAAAATCCTATGAAGCACAGTTCTATTCTGACACACCTGGGTTGTTAAACATCAGATGGAAAATGGTTGGCTATTCAGCTCTCAGCACAGATTCAAACCATTGAGTATATCTCCTCTCAAAGAAAAATGTTGTTGTTGTTGTTATGTGCCATGGAGTCGTTTCGACTCATAGTGACCCTGTACAGGGTTTCCGAGGCTGTAAATCTTAACGGGAGCAGAAAGCCTCATCTTTCTCCCGCGGAGCAGCTGGTAGTTTCAAACTGCTGACCTTGCGGTTTGCAGCCCGATTCGTAACCACTACGCTACCAGAGCTCCTTCAAAGAAAAATAGCAGTTCTTTTTCTAGTCTAGAAGAAAACCATTATTTCTTCATTTATTTATTTCAGTTGCAAATCTTTACTGAACATACACCAATGGAGAATCTCCACTGGTACCTGATAAAATGTTAACTTTATGGAGCCATTTGTTAAGCCTCCTCATTTTGCTGGAGATACCCAGAAATCTCCAGTCTTTATTTCCTTTCTCTAGAACTGAAGAGTGGCCTTCTCCCAGGGAAAGATTATTTACTAACTGAAGAGCTAGAGGGCATTAAGATTCCCAAGACAGACTTTTATAAAGCACAAGATTAACCTTTTCTCTGAACATAATAACAACACTCCAAATCACTAATCAAAAAGCTTAGTACAAATGATAAGAAAAAATAATAATGAGGACTGGCATTTGTTGAAGATTTAGTGAACACATTTAATTTTCAAACTTTATGCAATAGGGAATATCATTACTCCCTATTTTACTGCGGAGGAAATTAAGGTCTAGAGAAGTTGGTCTGCCCAGGTCACATAAATGCCAGTGTTTGAATGTAAGTCTGATCTCAGTCCATTCTCAGTTTCAGTGCTGCCCACACCTACCATAAGACCAGTGTCTGCACAAAGGAATCAAAATGATTATTATATCCTCCTGTACAATTATTCCTAAATGGTAGACACTGGTCCACTTATATCAATGCTTGTTAAATACCTAAATTCTTCAGAAAAATCCAATAAGTAAGATTTACTTAAGCAATATGAATCCTATATTCCTACAATCAAAACAGATTTATGTTGTTTCAGTAGTAAATACTATGCATTTCTTGTCTATCTCTCCACACCCCTCCCAGTCTCTCTACCCCTATCCTACACCTGCATCCCTAGCCAAAGACAGTGTTCTATGGAAAAGAATCTGCCAGAAGAGGACAGATGGGTTAACACGTTTAAGGAACATTTCATCTTCTTCAAAAAGGTCATAGCCATGAAAACCCTAGAAAGCACATGAGTTAGAATTCACTCAAAAACAACTAGATTTCGTGTTTGTCTTATTTTTTGGGATAGAGTCTTGAAGAGAGAAATTAAAAGTAAATATGCCTTTGAGTTGTGGTGTTGCTAGCTGCTATCAAGTGGGCCACCAAGTCATAATGACCCCATGCACAGTTCATGGTGACCTCATGCACAGCAGACCAATGTGGCCCATTTTTATTGGCTAATTTTTGGAAGTAGATCACTACACCTTTATTTTTAGTTCATCTTAGTCTGAACAGATAGCTGCCACTGAGTCAGCTTCTACTCATGGCAATCCCAGGTATAGCAGAATGAAATACAGCTGTGTCCTACATCATCCTTGGCCTGTTTAAGTCCATCATTGTGGCTATTATTACAATCCATCTCACTCTGAGTCTCCCTCACCCTGTGGCATCCCTCAGTTTGGTGTTACTTGGTGTGTCACTTCCCTCCCATAGACTTTATCCCATGCCAGACCACACAGAATCCTTAGTTATGTTTATTATTAATTTTAATCAGAGAATAATATGTGCTAAATATAGTTGTAAATGTAAATTGCTTAAACATAATGTTTCTTAGATTATATGAATGTTTTTATTAGGTGCTGTTGAGTTAGTTCTAACTCATAATGACCCTGGTAGAGTTTCTGAGGCTGGAGATTTTCATGGGAGCAGAAAGTCTCATCTTTTCCCCGAGGGGTGGTTAATGGGTTTGAAGTTCCAGCCTTATTGTTCACAGTCCTGTGCTTATCCTACAGCTCCACTGGCACTCCTATATTGTATGAACATTTACAAAAAGGGAGCACAGTGGCTATGTAGGATTAGCACTGGATTGTGAACCACAAGGTTGGAAGTTTGAGCCTACCAGTGGCTCTGCAAGAGAAAGATGAGATATTCTGCTTCCATAAAGATAGCCTCAGAAACCCTACACAGGGTCACTATGATTCAGGACTGAAAGACAGCACTTAACAACAACAACAAAATTATTTTGTAAAATCTTACTGCATTATTAGTAACTGAGCAGAAGCCTTTTTAATTAACATTTCATTTTCAAAAAAAGTTATTGATACAGGTTCACAAATGTTACTTAGCACAATATTGTAGCTAAAACACCAGA
Organism: Chrysochloris asiatica; assembly: GCF_000296735.1. Lineage (NCBI taxonomy): Eukaryota > Metazoa > Chordata > Mammalia > Afrosoricida > Chrysochloridae > Chrysochloris > Chrysochloris asiatica. Next base: position 5,952,783 of record NW_006408723.1, read on the forward strand.
AAATTTGAAAAAAATCAGCAACTAAAGAAAACATTGGCAACCACATTAACAACAGCATATGCTTCCAAGTATTACTTGTGGTTGTGTAATAAAGACCACTTTGATCACAGTACATTAGAAGGTTCAAAAAGTAAATTAGAGCCATTTTGAATAGGAGTGAGCAGACAGAGGGACTCCCATTACAGAAAACTGCTAGCAATTTACAGAGAAATAAGTGCAAGTATATTTTTTCCTTTCTTTTCTTCCTTCTCTTTTTTTTTTTTTTTTTTTTGTCCTTCTATTCATTTCCTCTCTGGTGACCAGAGTTGAAGTAGATAGCTCCAGGGAAGGTTCTGTAGTGCAAGGAAGGTTCTGTGGCACACAGATCACAGGGCACAGAATCTAAGGGGGAGGAGACAACAGAAAGAGCATATGCCTGGCATCTCTTCCAAACTGGTTCTGGCCAGCCTTAGGCTGGTTCTCACTAGAAGAAACAGCTGAAATGACTTGAGGGAAGAGGGGGAAAAAAGCTTGTGTTAGATTAGAGAGGTACAACAGGAACATTGGGGAAACATCTCAGGCAACTAAGACCAGAGTCCATAAGGAGGCACTAGAGAATTACTTTTATTTTACCATGGTCTTATTATTTTATAAAATTATCATTTTTTAGTTACTTTTTTCCCTTCTCCAGTTTTACTGTGCTTATATATATTGTTTTTCTTAGGTTTCTATGACTTTCAGTTTTAGTCTTGTTCTTTGGTACTCCTTCTATCTGGTGGGAGCTTTTTCTACCCTTGCCTTACCCAACAGGAAACAGCAACTAGAGCCATACAGCCTAGATACAATTTCACCCTCTATAAAACCCCACCATTTGGGAAGAGCCAATTGTTGTTGTTGTTGTTGTTATGTGCCATCGAGTCGGTTCCGACCCATAGTGACCCTGTATAGGGTTTCCGAGGGTGTAAATCTTTACGGGAGTAGAAAGCCTCATCTTTCTCCCACGGAGCAGCTGGTAGTTTCGAACCGCTGACCTTAAGGTTCGCAGCCCGATTCGTAACCACTACGCTACCAGAGCTCCTTACTACCTGCTAAATACCAGAGCAGCATCTACACTCAATACCTGCTAAAAATACTCTGGAGTGATCTGTATGAGCAGTGAACAAAGAAGCCTATCTCTTGATCACAATTACCAGGAGAAAATTGGAGAGTGCTTAAGAACACACCAACATATATTAATGTAATTAAGACAAATACAACAATACCTAAAAAGCACCAGAAAATTCTACTCACATGCAGAAACAAGAAAGAATAGCTCAAACAAATGACCAAGAGGAAGAGCTAGAAATTTCTTTGGAGGGAGAAGAGGCTTTGGAATTACCTGAAAAACATTTCAGGAGAATGATACTGAAGTTCATCCAGATATTCCACAAAAAAGGTAGAGGAAAATATGGAAGAAGTCAGGAAAGCACTAAAGGGACAATCAAACAAAATATATAGCATTGGATACAATATAAAACCTTCTAAAAGAGATCCAGATGATCAATACTAAAGTATTACAAATGGACAATACACTGAAGGGGCAAACATATAGAATTGAAGGGATAGAAGCCAGAATTAGTGAGCTTGAATATAAATCTCTCAATACTTCTAAAATAGAAGAACAAGCAGAAAAAATCATTTTAAAAAGGTCTAAGAATCATGTAGGACAACAAGAAGATGAATAACCTATGTATGATTGGAATTCCAGAACAGGAAGACACAAAGAAAATCATAGAAAAGATAATCAAAGAGATTCTGGAAGAAAAGTTCCCTAACATCGTGAAGGACAAGCAGATAAGCATACAAGAAGCTGAATGAACCCTAGGCAGAATAGGCCCCAAAAGAAAATCACCAAGACTTATCATAATCAAGCTCTCCAAAATCAAAGACAAGAAAAGAATCATGAAAGCAGCTAGGGGGAAAAGCAATGTTATCCACAAAGGAAAACCAATATTATTAAACTCTGCTTTCTCAGCAGAAATCATGTGGGCAAGAGGGCAATGGGGAGACATAGTCAAAACTCTGAAAGAAAAAAACTGCCAACCAAGAATTCTATACCCAGCAAAGCTGTCAAACAAATATGATGTTAAGGATAAACAGAAATTAAGGATATTTGTAAAAGCCAAGTAGGCACTTCAAAAGATACTAACGGGCATTCTTTGGTCTGAGAACCAACAAGAACAGACAACAACCAGAGATTGAAATACGTAGCAATACCACCCAGAACTCAGTCCAGAGAGGGAAGATTCCAGAGCAGAACAAAATTATAAGAATGAAATTAAAGGATCTAGGATGTCAGTCTATAATCAGGACAACCACAAAGTGAAAGAAAAAGGAAAACATAGTAACAGAGATCTGGATGGCAAGGAGGTCATGCAGATTTCAGGAGAAAGAAAACTGCTTTAAAACAAGGAAAACATTAATAAGAAAGTATAGGGTAAACTCAAAGAAACAATACACCTGCACATCAAAGCAAGAACAGGGAAATCCAAGAAGAAAATGGACACATAAAAACTATGAAGAAATTGGCAAGAAAAAGAAAAAAATAATTCAGCATAGGAAAGTATACAGAACAAAAACACCAGCAGCACCACAAAAAACAAACAGCATAACGATAACAATTAATCCATATCTCTCTAAATTACACTAAATGTCAATAGATTAAAAGCATCAGTAAAGAGACATAGAGTAGCAGAATGGATTAAAAACACAAACCTTCAATATGTGTAAAAGAGACACACCTTACATACAAAGACAAAAAGAGATTAAAAATTAAAGGATGGGAGCGGGGCTTGATGGCGGCTAGGGTGAGGGTACAGTGAAGTTTGCCATCAGCAATAGCACAGAATACCAGGCAAAGCATATCCAGGGCAGAGCTCCAAACTCAGAACCACAGAGATAGGAATATTTTTAAAGTTTGAAGGTTTATAGCTTGTGGAATTTGGAGCTGAAGTTTAAAAATTGTGTACTTTTGAATCTGCCAGGCCGGGCTCGGAGGCCCAGAGCCGACATCCTGGGTGATACCAAATGGCAAGGCCTACCAGGGGGAGCAGAAACACCACTGAAAAATGCCACGGAAAACTTGAGACAAATGTGGACAATATACTTTGTCAGTTTTGCTTTGTTCTAATTTTCCTTTTTTTGTTGTTTTTTTGGTATCTGGTCATTGGCACGCCCACTGTTTGCCCACCTCCATTCTGGTGACTAGAGGGAGATCCTGAGCATGTGGCCACCCTCCACCCACACCCCTGGTGGGTTCTTCTGCCACGCATGCACACAGATGCTCAGCCCAAGAGCAGACCTTGAACTTTTCTTATTTGTTTGCTTTTTGTTCTGTTTTGTAACACAGGAAAGAGGAGAGGGCTGTAGGGAGAGAAAGAGAGTTTAAAAGCAAAACAGGCTGAAGGTTGGATTGGAGTCTGAGGTGTAGCGTAACAACAAACACTGGCATCTTGGAATCTCTCTGGCAGCTTTGAAAGCAGGAAGCCAAAGAGAGGACATTAGCCATATTAGGCTACAGATTGTTTTTCCCTTTTCCCCTTCTTTTTCTGCTCTCTCTCCTCTCCCTTTTCTGTGATTAGAGACTGCAATATTCAGTCTTGTTTTTGTAGTTGCTGCTTTTTAGTCCCTTTTTTTTTCTTTCTTTCTCTCTCTCTCTTTTTTTTTTTCTCACTGGTGTTGATTTGCTGTTATATTCCCCCTTCTGCCTTTGGAGGACTCTTTGTCTCCCTATATTACACAAGAAGAGTCAGCAACTGCTGCCATATAGCCAAGCTGCAATCACACTCTATAAAACAACAAAACCCAGGCAAGAAACTATACCAACTGCCTTATGCCATGGAAACAGACAACACCTGTGAATGTTACTCTGAGTTAAGCAGTATGAAGAGTAAAAAGGGAAGCCCACATCCTGATCACATCTTCCTGGAAGCAATCAGAAAGCATAAAAAATTACCAAAACAATACTCAATTAAGTATTAAGGCCACAGATAAACATTAAACATGTCCAAGAAGCAAAAGCAGATGACCATATCAGCACATGTCCAG
>NW_006408723.1:5975596-5982636 GCF_000296735.1 Chrysochloris asiatica
AGTGTATTAATTTAATATATATACCTGAATATTAAGATGAAAGCAATTTTCCATTAACTGCCAGTGGCCTCATTTGTTACACTCAGCCCTAGAGGGCCTCGAACCTCTGACTAGTCTTACATGGTCTGCAACAGTGCACATGGAACATTCTCCAGTAAAGACAATGTGTTACTCAACAAAATGAGTCTCAATAAATTTAGAAACACCAAAATACTACATAGCATCTTCTCAGATCACAATCCTATAAAATAGTGATCAACAATAGGAAGATCAAGGAAATAAAATCAAATACTTGGAATCTGAATAACACACTGCTTAAAAGCTACTGGATAGTAGCACAAATTAAAAGTGAAATTTAAAAATACCTAGAAACAAATAAGAATGAAAGCACAACATACCAAAAGCTTTGAGGCACAGGAAAAGCAGTGCTGAGAGGGCAATTTATACAAATATATGGACACATAAAAAAGAAGAAACAGCCAAAATCAACGCATTAATATAACATATCCAACAAGTAGAAAAAGACCAGCAAAGTAAACCTACAGTCACCAGAAGAAAAGAAATAATCAAGATTGTTATTGTTGTTGTTAAATACCATCGAGTCAGTTCCGACCCATAGCAAACCTGAACAAGGTTTCCGAGGCTGTAAATCTTTATGGGAGCAGAAAGCCTCATCTTTCTCACACAGAGCAGCTGGTAGTTTTGAAGTGCTGCCCTTGCAGTTCACAGCCCGATTTGTAACCACTATGCAACCAAAGCTCCAGAAAAACTATAGAAAGTATCAACAAGATGAGAAACTGGTTCTTTGAAAGGATTAATAAAATTGGCAAACCATTTGCAAATCTAACAAAAGAAAATACAGAGAAGACACAAATAACACACATAAGAAACTGCATGGGTGATGTTACAATAGAACTAAAACAAATAAACAAGATATTAGCAGAATACTTTGAAGAGTTATATTCCAACAAATATGAAAATCTAGAGGAAATGGATACATTTTTAGAAAAACACGACCTACCTAAACTAACACAGATTGAAGTAGAATACTTGAACAGACGTATAACAAAAGAAGAAATTGATCAGGTCATCAAAAACTCCCAACCAAAAATAATTGGGCCCAGACGTCTTTACTGATGAGTTTTACGAAACATTGATGGAAGAGCAGACACCAATGCTACTCAAACTATTCCAGAATGTAGAAAAGGATGGAAAACTTCATAAGACATTTTATGAAGCAAACAGAATCTTCATACCAAAACCAGTGAAGAACATTACTCAAAAATAAAATTATACAACAGTATCCCTAATGAGCACTGATGCAAGAATTCTCAACAAAATCCTAGCCAACAGAATTCAACAACATATCAAAACCAGTAATACATTATGACCAAGCTAGATTCATGCCAGGGATTCAAGGATGGTTCAATATTAGAAAAACATTCTGTGTAAGCCACCATACAAATAGAAATTTTAAGGAAAGAAAAGTACCACTTGATCATATTGACTGATGCAAATAAGGCGTTTGGCAAAATCAAGCACCCAATCCTGATAAAAACACTCAGTGAAGTAGGATTTGAAAAGAAATTCATCATCATAATTAAAAACATAATTATGAACATACAAACCATGTCATGGAGACATGACTGTCAATGGAGAGAAACTGAAAGCATTCCCTTTGCAAACAGGAACCAGAAAAGGATGTTCTTTATCACAATTCCTGTTCAATATTGAAGGAACTCTGGTAGTGTAGTGGTTACGAATTGGGCTGCTAACCTCAGGGACAGCAGTTCAAAACTACCAGCTGTTTGTGGGAGAAAGATGAGGCAGGCTTTCTGCTTATGTAAAGATTTACAGCCTCGAAAACCTTGTACAGGGTTGCTATGAGTTAGAACTAACTCCACAACACATAACAACAACAATTTAATATTTTGTTGGAAATTTTAGCCAGAGCTACAAGATGAGAATGGGAAATTAAAGGAATCCAAATGGGCAAAGAAGTAAACTCTGTCTATTTGCAGATGATACAATCCTCTACATAGAAAATACCAATGACTCAATAAGAAACTTATTGGAACTCATTGAAACTTATAGCAAAGTGGCAGGGTAAAAGATCAACATACAAAAATCAGTTGGATTCCTCTATACTAATACGGACAGCTTTGAAACGGAAATTAAGAAAACAATACCCTTTATAATAGCCACTCAAAACATTAAATACTAACCCAAGAAACAAAAAAAAAACCAATACAAAGAAAACTATAAAATACAACAAGAAATCAAAAGAAATTTATAAAAATGGAGGAATATACTATGCTTATGGATAGGAAGACTTAATGTTGTGAAAATGTCAATACTACCCAAATTAATCTACAGATATAATGTAATCCATGACAGTTGCTGACAACATTCTTTAAAGAGATGAAAAAACTATCACAAACATTATATGAAGAGAAAGAGTCCTCCAATAAGCAAAGTACTTCTTAAGGAGAACCAAGTTGGAGGCCTCTCATCTCTGATTTCAAATTTTATTACATGGACACAATGGTCAAAACAGACTAGTACAATGAAAGAGACATTGATCCATGGAACAGAATTGAGAACTCAGGAGTAAATCCATCCACATATAAGCAACTGATGTTTGAAATAGGGCCAAAACACATTAAACTGAGAAGAGATAGTCTCTTTACTTAAAATTTGGTGCTGGTAGAGGCAGAGCTTGATTGCAGATAGTGTAGAAGAGCAGTGAAGTTTGCCGTCAGCAATACCACAGAATACCAGGTGACGTGGGTTCAGGACAGAGCTCCAAAATTTGGAACCATATAGGTAGGAAATATTTTAAAAGTTTGAAGGCATACAGCTAGTGAAACTTGTAGTGGATGTGAGAAATCACATGCTTTTGAATCTGCTGTGCTGGGCGGCCAGCAGCCAACAACTTGGGCGAGACCAAAGGCAAGACAAAGTGTAGGAACAGACCCACCACTTAATAATGCCATGGAAACCACAAAGCAAAGGTGGAAAATACACTTTGCCAGTTTTGCTTTGTTCTGATTTTCTTTTGGTATATGTTCATTGGACATCCATTGTTTGTGCACCTCCATTCTGGTGACTAGAGGAGGTGCCTGAAGAGTGGACAACACCCACTCCCACCACTGGTGGGTTCTTTTGCCATACATGCACACAGATACTTTCAGTCCAGAGCCAGACCTGAACTGTTTTTTAAAAGAGAAAAGGCTATCACAAGGGGTGTGAAGAGGAAAAAAGAGTTTAAAAACAAAACAAGCTGAAAGTCAAATTAAATCATGAGGTGTAGCATAACAACCAACAATAGCATCTTGAAATCTATCAGACGGCCTTGAAGGCAAGAAGCTTAAAGAGGACATTAAAGTCATAGTCATATTAGACTACAATTTTTTTTCTTCTTCTCTCCCTCCTCTCCCACTTTTTTTCCCTGTTTCTTTTTTGTTGGTGGTACTGTTTTGCTGTTTTATGCACCCCCTTTTACCTTTGGGGGACTCTTTCTCTCCCTATATTACCAAAGAAGAGACAGTAACTGCTGCCATATAGTCAAGCTACAATCACACTCTATAAGATACCAAAATCTAGGCATGATATATCAGAGAGGCAAACAACATCTGTGAAAGCTACTTTGAGATAAGCAATAAGAAGAGTGAAAACAAAAGCCCAAATCCAGATAACAACTACCTTGAGGCAATCAGAAAGCATAGATAATACCAAAACACACACTCAATTAAGTATTAGATAAACACTAAACATATCCCAAAAGCAAAAGCAGATGACCATATCAACACATGTCCAGAAACAAGATACAGCATCGGAAACAATTCAAAACCTACAGAAAGAAGTCCAAATGATCAATAATAGAATATGAGAAATAGACAATACACTGAAAGGGCAAAGGAGTAGAATAGAAGAGATGGAAGGCAGAACTAGTGAGCTGGAAGACAAGTATCTCAATACCACTAAGAAAGAAGAGCAAGCAGGAAAAAGTTTAAAAAAACTGAAGAAGTTCTAAGATTCATGTTGGGCACATGAAGAGGAATAACTTAAGAATTATTGGCATTCTGGAACAAGAAGAATCACACAAGTCCACAGAGGAAATAGTTGAAGAACTTCTGGAAGAAAATTTCCCTAACATCCTGAAAAATGAAAAGATAAACATTCAAGAAACTCAACAAACTCCAGGAAGGATAGACCCCAAAAGAAAATTACCAAAACTTATCATAATCAAGCTCTCCAAAATCAAAGATAAAGAGAGAATCCTAAAGCAACTAGGGAAAAGAGAAGTATTACATACACAAGAAAGTAAGTCAGATTAAGCAAGTTAGACTAAGGATCTCTCAGCAGAAACCATGCAGACAAGAAGGCAATAGCAAGACAAATATAAAACGCTGAAAGAAAAAAACTGTCAACCAAGAATACTGTATCCAGCAAAGCTATCAATCAAATATGATGGTGTAATCAAAACATTCCAGGAAAAACAGAAGCTAAGGGATTTTTCCAAAACCAACCCTATGCTACAAAACATCCTAAAGGGAGTTCTGTGGACTGAGAACCAACAAGAATAGACAGCAACCAGAGGTTGGCATACATGGCAGCACCTCCCAGAACTAAATTAACAGAAGGAATGATCAAGAATAGAACAAAACTATAAGAACAAACTCAGAGAATCTGGGAAGTCAGTCTATGATCAAAACAATTACAATGTAAAAGAAGGTAAGCACATCAGAATGGAAATTCAGATGGTGAGAAGGTCAGTTAGATTACAGGACAAAATAGACTTCACTAAATGGAGGGAAAATTAATGGAATATAGATAGCCTCAAAGAAAATGAACACTTCACAACATACCAAAAAAATTAAAATCCAAGAAAAACATTAAAACTATGAGGAAACTCAAAAGAAAAAACATAAAAATCATGAACTCAGCACAGGAAGACTGCAGAACAAAGAAAGCAGCAACACCACACACACACAAAAAAACCCAAACATAATGGCATCAATTAATCCATACCTATCAATAATTTGTGTAGTGGTTACGAATCGCACTGCTGACCTCAGGGTCATCAGTTCAAAACTATCAGCTATTCTGCAGGAGAAAGATGAGGCTTTCTGTTCCCATAAAGATTGACAGACTCAGAAACCCTGTACAGGGTCGCTATGAGTCGGAACAGACTTCACGGCACATAACAACAACAACATCGATAATTACACTGAATATAAATGGATTAAATGGAGCCCACAGCCCCCAAATGAAAAGATATAATAAAAATTACAGCAGAAATAAATGAAATAGAAAACAGAAAAACTATAGAAACAATCAACAGGAAAATAAGCTGGTTCTTTGAAAGGAATAACAAAATTTACAGACCGTTGGCAAACCTAACAAAAGAAAAGAGGGAGAAGACACAAATAACATGCATTAGAAATCACATGGGTGATGTCACAACAGAACCAAAGGAAATCAAAAGGATAATAACAATACTATGGCAAGTTGTACTCCAACAAATTTGAAAACTTAGAAGAAATGGATACATTTTTAGAAAAACACGACCTACCTAAACTTACACACAGTGAAGTAGAAACCCTGAACAGACCCATAACAAAAGAAGAAAATGATCAGGTCATTAAAAAACTCCCAACCAAAAGAAGTTCAGGAAACAAACAAGATGGTGGATTAGGTGGAAGTGCAGTAAGGAGCTCCGTCAGCAACAACAGAGAATACCCAACCAAACAGGCTCAGGGGATGGTCTCAGAACTCTGAACCACATATAAAGGAATATTTATAAGGTTGGAAGGCTTACAGCTGGGGGAATTTGTGGCAGAAGCAAGAAATCCATTGCTTTCTAGTTCAGGAGCAGCCTTGGGATGTATGTTGACAGATTTTTAAGAATGGGAGGGAGATGTGATTTATGATTCCAAAAATTTGTAAGCTGGCCTTTGGCCTATACTTAATTGGATTCATTAGAACTTTAAGGTGGTATCTTGAGCCAGAACCTGAGTTGAGACATTTGCATGCCCACCCAACACTGGCACAAGGCTATATGCAAGTGAATGAGGATAGTCCAGGTTGGAGGGAACTTAAGTGTATTAAAGGTTAATGTGTTTGATTATCTTATGGCTATTGGCTTCTGTTTATTATTGTAAAAATGTGTAATAGGAATAATGGGAATTATGATTACAGAAAGTTTGTAAGATGGCCTTTGGCCTAAACTAGACTGGATTCATTAGCACTTTGAGGTGGTATCTTGAGCCAGAACCTGAGTTGAGACATTTGAATTTGAAAAGATATGCATGTCCACCCTGTTGGGGACCACAAGCACTGAGATGTTGAGGCCCTGTGTCATGAATGAAAATCCTACACGATGGCCCCACTCAGGATGGCTAGCCAGGGACCCTGAGGGCCAAAGGAAGTGACCTCCTGACGTCCCGGGTTCATTGGTTTTTGCGAACTCACTTGTGGGCTTCCTCTGTATAATTTTCTTTGGTCTTATTATTCATTCTATGTTTCTAACTCCAGTAATTGTAGCTTCTGGGAAAATGGTTTCTTATGTGCCTCTCTTAATGTCTCCACTGTGTTGGCAGTGTGTAGGGTCCCGGGAACAAATCTGTCTGAAGAACAAGCTCTGGCCACCTGGCAAGCATGTCCAAAGTGCTCTTTATCAAATTATTCAGTTATGTTTGATATTAACTTAATACATGAGCCCTGGATACCCATGGACAAATATTAAAACAAAAACCTCTTCTAAAGCCGAGGCCGTAAAAGTTCCAAAGGCAAGTTTGCTGGGATTCCGCAAAGAGGCTCTGGAGACAATCTGCCCGGGGAATTCACTCAAAGTAGATTGGTGAATTCCGGAGTATTGTTCAAGGAATAATAGTGACAACCTCCTCAAATCGTCCCCAGGTGTAAACCATTAACCAAGACGTCCTCCTTCCTCCTGAAAGCCTAAGCCAGGTAGCTGAAACAGCTTGACTCTCTTCAGACCTTTTAAATCCTTTTCACCTTTACCCATTAGAGAT
>NW_006408723.1:5982821-6012979 GCF_000296735.1 Chrysochloris asiatica
ATTTCATTTCTGTACCCTGTCTTAATAATCCCCTTCTTCCTTTGTGTAAAATCCCTCCCTGAAATAAAAGACGGATGCAGATTGAATCCTGCATGCATTACTGCCTGCAGGGCCATGATGCCTGCAATCCAGGGTCTGCCTGCCAGTCTTGCATCCACTCTGGTCTCGAGGTGTCTCTTGGTTTCCCTCGTCGCGTCTTTGTGTAAAATCTTTCTCTATCTCTTTCACCGCCAGATCTCCCTACTTTGTAAATCAAACCTCCCTGTCGAGGCAGGTCCCCGACACCACCCAGAACTGTTAAAGATTTGTAAGTTAAAAAAAAAAAAAAAATCAAGAGGAGCAGCATGTATTAATTTCCTAAAAGTGCCCCCCCCCATCTGTTTAGTGAATCTCATATGGCTTAAGGAGACATCTAGGTCCTCACTGCTGATGTGGAGTGGACTCCTTGTTCAAAAGTCTCTAAATCTAAGAGATGTTTGAAAATTCTCATGAGAGAAGCAGCAAAGTCTGGATCTGTCTGTTGAATCTTTTCTTGGGAGTCTTCAGCCCTGTGTCTCCTGCACTCACCTCTGCCTTCACTTTGAGAACCCCTTTTACTTTATTCTGGGTGCACACATCAGGGCATGGTAGACAAGAAGTACTTTCCTAAAAATGTCCCTTCTGTTTCTGTTAAGGTTAACCTCTGTATCTAAATTAAAATATAGGCCTCAATCTGAAAGAAAAGCACTGTAAAGCGTACTTCTAACTGGTTTCTATATGGGTACACTCCTATAACATCAAAGGAAATGGTGTTTTACTGTAATACAGCTTGGCCAATGTGCAATCTAGATGGGAAAAATAACCTTTGAATGGATCCATAAAATTATTATACCATCTTACAGCTTGAATTATTAAACCACTGTCAGCTTGCCTATTTTTTTTGTAAAATTACCATGTTTTTGTCCTGTATTTATGTTTAAGAAACTGAAAACAACCTGGAATTCCAAGAATATGTAAATTACATCATATATGTACTATAATGCACTTATACTGCTAATATGAAAGCCAGGCAGAGGAAAAATGAATGCAGATAAATATTAGGTAAAAACAGTTCTAAGCAGTACTGTATGTGAATATACAAAGAGGTATAAATGGTTACTTTTTGTGAAATATAGCTTTTGATTGTAACCTTGTCTTATTACAATCTTTGATACCCCAGCAGCTGCCATTAGAGAAAATTATAACTTGACCTAGTGAACCTGCCCAGCCATATTCAACCTCTGAGGAAAGCAGTTTGGAAGTGATTTCTCTATACCATATCCTTCTAGGGACCCATTCTGGTAGAGGGCTATCCAGAACAGAGGCAAGGAAATACCCCTTCTGCAGATGCCCACAGAATTAAATACAGAAGGGCAAGCCACAGGATATTACTGGGCACATACTTCTTTCTCTATCTTGGACTTGTTAAATATGAAAAATTCAAACCCTTCTTATTGAGATGTTGTTCAGTGCTGCTGGGTTGGTTCTGACTCATGGTGACCCTGTGTGAGTTTTCTTAGAAGCAGCTTGTGGACTTGAACTTCTGACCTTGTGGTTTGGATAGACTTGGTGGTCCAGCACATTGACTCACAGTACCACACTAGGATGACCTAACCAAAATAACAAATTTAATTACCACTATTTTGCTACCCATCATCCTCATTGGGCAGATATTCAGGCTCTGTTAACAATGCTCCTAACCAGGGATGAAAAAAGGCTGGTCTGAGATAAGCCATGGGACAAAACAGCACACATCAAAAAAAAAAAAAAAAACCTGGACAGGACGCTTGACCCCAGTAAGGCAATTCCTCTAACTGACACAAATTAAAATCTAGATGGGTCTGCCATGACTGGTGGTGGTGACGGTTGTATGCCATGGAGTCTGTTCTGATTCAAGGCGACCCTGTGCAAGGTTTCTGAGGCTTTAGATCTTTGTGGGAGTGGAGGGTCTCTCTTAATTTTCTGCTGTGGAACAGCTGGTGGTTTTGAATTGCTGACCTTGCGGTTTGCAACCCAATTCGGTTCTCAGTCTGATTGTAGCCACTACACTACAGCAAACACCTACAGGTTAAATAGAGATTGCATTCAACATGGATGTTCGAGAAGATGAACCATACTCTAAAGAGAAACAAAAGACAAAACTGTCAGGAAATTTATCTACATTGGGACCAGGTGTTGCCTTAGCCCTGTTTTGAATTCAGGTAGCCCCCCAGAAGCAGGCTTAAATTGAGCCCTTATGAAGTTGTATACAGTAAACCTTTCCAGTCAGCTTCCCTCAACCCTCTACCTGACCACAGCCAAGGTTTAAATGTGCAGTGGTATGCACAACACCTCCACCACACACTTTCTATTATTTGTAAAATTGCTCTTCCCAAGTCTGCTTCCTTCCCTACAGGTAACCTGATCCCTTCCAGTGTGGAAATCATATTCTGCTCAGAACATGGAGAGACGGACCTGAAAACCAGTTAGAGAAAAAAGTGGACTGGACCCTGGGAAGTCCTTCTAGCCACCCCATCAGCTGTAAAGTTAGCCGGACTCAACTTGGACACAATGGGACTCTCATAAGACATTATTCATTTCAATGGGATGAAAAACATTTGGGCCTATTTAGTTCAGAGTGTAATAAATGTATCTGATTTGTTTTTCCTTTTGGAAGGGCATCCAGAAGTATCTGCAAAGATTACTGAGGGCTGGAACAAGAAATTATCCCAAATCCAGCAGCCAAGGTAGAAGGAGTTCCCACCTGTATTCACCACAGCAGACTGAAGAAAGCCTCGACTCCATGAGAAGCTGAAACTGATCCTACCAACCCTTATAAGGTAGCATTGAGATGTACAACCTGCCCTACTTCAGCCACAAACAAGGAGCTGGATAATCTGCACAGGTCCAAAGCATGAGGATGTCTGCTGTGGGACTCATTTTAATTAGACTTTGGGGCGTGGGGACTAGAGAAATCTGTGTAATCTACACATTCACACCACCAAGGTGGGCCAAACAGTAACCACACTACTCTTCTATGTTTTTGCTGTTGTTAAGTGTCATTGAGTCAGTTCGGACCCAGAGTGACCCTGTATAGGGTTTCTGAGCCTGTAAACCTTTACTGGAGCAGAAAGCCTCATCTTTATCCCACAGAACCACTGGTAGTATCAAACTCTTCTATTGTTGCTGTAAAAGAGAGGGCACCCTCCTAAGTAACTGGAGCTCTGGTAGCATAGTGGTTACGAATCAGGCTGCTAACCTCAGAGTCATCAGTTCGAAATTACAGCTGCTCTGCCGGAGAAAGATGAGCCTTTCTGCTCCCGTAAAGATTTACAGCCTCGGAAAGCCTGTACAAGGTCGCTATGGGTCGGAACCGACTCTACGGCACTTAACAACAACAACAACATGCTACCAGAGCTTCTCAGGGTAGCCCTTCGCATTTACAGGGTTCAAGACCCTTGTGGGTAGGGTCCTGTTTTATTTGGTACTTACTTAATCAGTCCATGCCTCCTCCCATTAGAACTCAGGGCTGTGGGAACTGCCATTAAAACTAATCAATCAAAAGGAGCACCAATAATCCAAATCAATACCAAAATACCATTACTCACATAGATGATGTCCCTGGGGAAAACGTTCCAAAGGGCATCAAAGGGAGCAATGAACAGAAAAAGGTAAAAATCATTCAGTGCCCTCTCCTGCCCAGGAGGCAAGCTAAAATGCTAATCAAATCACCAAATGGGACCAATGCCCCTGGTGTTCCCCCTACCCTCAAACAGGTATGCAGCCTGACCCCTTCCTGGACTCTGACCCCATATAGGCTAGTGTTGCCCTCCATTTGGGGCTCAGAATCTGGAGAAATTAGCTCCTCTGAGTCAGCTGGCTTAATAAAATCTGAAACTCTGCTTCACCTCTCCAAGTGGCCTTGGTTTCTTCGACCACGAATCTAAAAACTGCTGTAACACCAAAAGGTAAAGTGATTTTCTTCCACGATCCAGCCTATTTAGCATTCATCCCAGAAGCTCTGTTCCCAGTCAATAACCCAAACCTATGAAAGGAAGGTAAAGGTTTGAACTTTGTACCCAAATTATTTTCCTGTTTCCATGTCCATCTTTACTGTATTTGGTGGCCAGGCAATGGTAGGTTAGCTTTTGGACCCATCTCTCCTAAAGAGGACTAAAAATGTGCTGAACCTCAATAGCTTGAATCAGTCTTCTCTTTAAATCTAAACACTCTGAATAGCCCAGAGTGTTCATGACTTCAATTTAGCAAAAGCCAAAACTATGCAGGAAACAAGGGCATGGGGCACAGGGTGCAGGGTTCCAGGGGGCAGGGAGTGCAGAAGGCACTATCTACCCCCCAAACTAGTCAGGGCTGTTGCTTCTAATTTAAATTCTCATTTCTTATTCTATTTTGAGATCCTCGCTGGGATTTTAGGAATGCTGAGACGTGCCAGTTGCAAAGCCCTGAGTACAAAGTAGTCATGGATGGCTGCTGGGAGGCATGCTCTAATGGAAACAAATCACTTGTCAGGACACAGCCTGCAGGCTTGAGAACAAAAGCTTAGAAGGGTCAGGGGAAAGACAAGCTTGTTGACTTAAAATGCCTGGATGCAAGCCATTGATATGTATAGGTTTCCAGGCTCTCAAGTACTTTTATAATGCAAAGTCAAGTCAACCTTTTAAATGAGGTTAAGTACTGTGCTCCAGTGATGATAAATAGAACAGGCAGCTCTTTAAGAGGAAATAAAGTGTGTGAGAACTCCATAAAGCTAAAAACTGCAGTTTAGCTAGTAAGAGTACATTCCTTTTTGGGAAAGAGAGCAAATTAGAATGGAGGCTCAAGAGAAACTGGAGACCCTTCAATTAAGAAAAGAAAGGGAGAAGGAAAGATTGAGTAAGGTCAATTGTGAGAAGAAACTCTCAAGCTGAGATTTCACAGTGTCCTAAGGTTTCCATTCAAGTTTACCTTAGGAAGACTTGTTCCTATCTCCTGCATCTATACATATTTAAATAGAAAAATAATCTGCATTCAGTGCATGTTTGCATCTAAGGAGTTTTCACACATTTGAAAATATTTTCCAAATTTTTCATAAAACCCCCACCAGGCTTTGAAGACACTTTCCAAGTTTTTCATAAAGTCCCCATGAGACACTCACTGTACAAGGGTATGTCTAAAAGTATTGTTACAAAATCATAGAAACCTTTATTAAATACAAATGTAAAAATATGAAGCTATTGTTTCTCAATTTATCCTCCATCTAGGTCTTATACACTTATAAGACAGTGGAGACCTGGTGTGGCGCTGTGGGTTAATGCGCTGGACTGCAAAGTCAGTTTGAACTGCAAGGTAGGCTGTTCAAGCTCACTAGCCACTCCTCAGAAATCCTATACAGGGTCACTATGAGTTGGAACCAACTTGACAGCACTTAACAACAACAACACAACCACCTTCCTTAGAAAAATTCTGTGGTCTTAGATTTGTACATAAAAATGGTTGCTTGGGCAATCTCCAGGGACTCAAATCCATAGTCCTTTAAAATGTTCTTTGAGTTTGGGGAATGAGAAAGAATCTGAAGGGACACGATCAGTGACTGGGATAAGGTTTCTCAAAGAAATTCTTCGAAGATATCTCTTGCTACACTTGAAGAATGATCAGTTGTAACATCTGCATACTGCAGGTTGTTAATGAGTCTTCCTCCAATCCTGATGCCATGTTCTTCTCCATATAATCCAGCTTCTCAAATTAATTGCTCAGCATACAGACTGAATAAGTATGGTGAAAGAATACAACACCTTTCCTAATTTTAAAACCAGTTTAGTGTTCCCTTGTTCTGTTTGAACAATGGCCTCATTGTCTATGTACAGGTTCCTCATAAGCACAAATAAGAGTTCTAGAATACTCATTCTGTGCACTGTTGGACATAGCTTGTCATGATCCACACAATCAAAACCCTTTGTGTAGTCAAGAAAGCATAGGTAAGCATCCTTCTGGTAGTCTCTGCTTTCAGCCAAGATCCACCAGACATCAGCAATGATATCCCATATTCCACATCCTCATTAGAATCTGGCTTGAATGGTAAACTCATACATACCTTTGAACATGCATTTTTAATGTATTTATAATTATAAAATGATAGCATGATATCCAAATTAATTGGCGCCATAGGATAAGCACTGGACCACAAAGTCAGTTTGAACCACAAGATTGGTGGTTCAAACTTACCAGCCATTCCCTGGAAACCCTATGGTGGTGGTTGTGTGCCATGGAGTTGGTTCTGACTCAAAGCAACCCTGTATAGGGTTTCTGATGTTGTGAATCTTTACAGGAGCAGAAAGCGTCCTCTTTCTCCAGTGGAGTAGCTGGTAGTTTCAAACTGCTGATCTTTTTGTTAGCAGCCCAATACATAACCCACTGCACAACCAGGACAGGGTCACTTTGAGTCGGAAGTGATTCAATGACACTTAACAACAACAACTTTATACAGGGTTACTATGAGTGGGAACAAACTTGACAGCACTTGGACTTCTGGTGTGGCTCAAGACTTCAAGGTCAGTTTGAAGCATAAGATCGGTGGGTCAAACTCACCAGTTGCTCCTCAGAAACCCTATACTGGGTTGCTGAGCTGGAAACTACTCAAGGGCACTTAACAATAACAGCAATCCTACCCTTAATCTTCTTACTGGTTTATCACATCAGATCACATCATAGGGGATCATCACATAACTTCCAAACCACTTAGAATCCTGGCCCAACCAAGGTGACACATATTTTAGGGAAACACAATTCAAGCATAACAAACCTTGACCTCAAAAGTTTTTCCATGGTTGGTTAATGATGCATGGAGGGGATTATAACCATGGCAATGAAATGATATACGATAGAATGAATGTAAAGTTAATGTTCTTCCATATAAATTATCACATAATTCACAATAAAACATTAAAAAAAAAAGTTTTTCCATGGAACAAAAAGTATCCTTTTGATTGAAGACACCCTAATGAGACCAAGACAACTGAAAGAATTTGTCTACACCCATCCACTGATTATAGAGATGTGTTAACACACTTTTTGTGTGGAATAAATCCATGCATGTGTGAACTGAAACATAGTTGTTTTTGTTGTTTAGTACAATCAAGTCAGGTTTCTAAGGCAGTAAAGCTTTGCCAGAACAGAAAGCCTCATATTTCTCCTATGAAGTACCTACTGGGTTCAAACCACCAACTTTGTTATTCACAGTCCAGCGCTTTTTCTATAGAATTGATAGCATGGATCTACTGACCTAAACAAAATGGAGTCAGTTTAAGCATTAAGTCTCAAACAAGGACCCTGCAAATGAGGAAGTTTATAAATTAGCTAAGATGATGTTATGGTCCTAGAAGGAGAACAGGATAAGAGGAGTAGGATATGCTTCAACCCACCCAGATAGTTAGCTCAGGAATTAAGCAGCTGAGACCCTAAAGGTAAAATGTTTATAGAAGTTTATTTATACAGTGTTTCCTTTTCCCAAAGAATGCTATATTGGTTAAAATGGATTACATGTACATCCAAATATGTTGTTGTTAAATACAGTCAGGTTAATTCTGACCCATAGTGACTCTGTATAGGGTTTCTAAGGAGCAGCTGGTGAGCTTGCAGTTCAAATAGCTTTGCAGTCTGATGCATTAGCCCACAGCTCCACACACCATGTCTCCACATCCAAGTATATGTATTTATAACTTACCCTATATAATGTGTCTGCTCTTCATAATGGACAGGGCAGTCTTGAGATATTGTTTTCCCATCCTCCAGACTGTTGGCTTTCTGTTAATAAAGCTTGAATTGGATCTCTCCCCATCTTTGTGATTGACTACAGTGACAGGTGGCAAAACCTCTTTTCTGTTTGGCAACAGAGGTACCACACTCTTTGAAACATAGTAGGAATACTTTTTTACTTACCCTTATAGAATAATCCCTGGAGTCCTGGTGTGGTGCTGTGCATTAGTGCATTGGACTACAAAGTTGATTTGAACTGCCAGGTCAGTGGTTCAAGCTCACCAGCTATTCCTCAGAAACCCTATTGAGAGTTGCTATAAGTTGGAAACAACTTGATGACACTTAACAACAACAAAATAGAATGATCCCACACTCTTTTCAGTGTCTTAGCAAACAGAAAAAAAGTTTCTAGCTCTAGAACTTTTATAACCCCACCAATCTACTCTGCGTTGGATTTGGGAAGGAAATTAGCAAATTAAAATTGAGTTGTGCCACAGTGAAAATTCCCTCTTGTATTTTTTCCCTTACATTTAAGACCAAAAATAAAGCCTGACTTGATATGTTGGCAGTGTTCCTGGTTGATTTGGTCAGAAACCAAAATCAGAAAAATATGGCTTGTTTCAGATTTCCTGCACTGAAAGGAGACATCATTAACAGTTTAGCTTCTATGTTTGTCTCATCCTGCTATTTGATTTCAACTTCTGACAGTACTGAAATGAGGAAGAGACTTCCACATCTAAAATGCCTACCAGAACTCCCTCCAGAAGTAGAGAAATGGTTTTGTATGTTGATGAGATTAAAAAAAAAAAAAGTTTACATGTTGATGCGAATGAGTTAGAATGTGATGGGATTTAACTTGCTAAAAAGAAAATTGTTAGAAGTTTTCTAATTGAACTTATTGTTGTTTTTGTCAAGTGCTATCGAGTCAGTTCCCACTCCTATCCATGAGGAGCAGTCAGTTCAGAAAATGGAGCAAAAGCTGAATCTGCCTGTTGGCCTTAAGGCAGTGCCTCTACAACTCTTCAGTATATATGATTTAACCAACACATTGTCTAAACCCCATGGAATTTCCCAACCAGGAATTCTAAACTTTGAACCCACTTAAACTTTTTCTTAAATTGTGAAATGATGTATCTGGGAACAATACAGAGTTCCCTTATTGGACTCTTGTCTTCTTGATATGGGCTTAAGAATAGTCTGGAAAATTGAATGTGGCCATTAAAAAAAAAAATCTCTACTCAGTAAATTACAGTCTCAGAAGATAGACTCCTTATCTCCTTTTTTTCCGTCCATGAGGTTTTTCTAAGTCTCAGCTATACATAAAACTGCTTCTTGTGACTATCTTATGAATTAGGCTTTCAGTAACTACTCCAAGAACCTTTGTACAAATCAGTTCATCTGAAATGTGTACTGGAAAAAAAATTAGTAATTTTTTATGGGTGTTGTTGTTAAGTGCCATTGAGTCAGTTCTGACTCATAGTGACTCAATATAATGTTTCTGAGGAGGAGCTGGTGGATTTGAACTGTTAACCTTGTGGTTACCAGTTCAGTGCTTGTCCAATAGCACCACACAGCAAGGCCTAAAAAGAAAAAAATCATTCTAAATGACTTTCTTGTCGAGGTCCTATGTCGGGGTCCAGCCTCAACAAGGAAGTGTGGGTGTCACAAAGAAGGGAGATCTGGCTGCGAAAGGGATAGAGAAAGAGAGAGATGAAATATATACAAAAAAGACAGACACAGATATGATGCAAGCTGGCAGGTAGGCAGATCTGCAAACATATTGCCTAGCATTGCACTTAGAACTAACTCTACCTCAGTCTTTTATTCTCTTTTTTAGGGAGGGATTTGTTGCAAAGGAAGGATGTAATTCACAAAGGGAGGATGTGATTCTTTATATAAGACAGGATACGGAACTGAAATGTGATTAATCATTCAAAACAGGACATAATGATTCACAGGAACAACTTTTAAGATATTTTCATAACAATCTAACATTTTTATTTTTAGAGAAAAAAGGTTCAATCCAGCTGTTATATATTAACTTTTAGGCTTAAATGATCTAGAGCAGTGACGTGCGGTTTCTCAAGGATACTTAACATAAAGCAAGGTTCCTGAAAGGAGCCAAGCTGTTTCTGTACACTTTGCAAACTTTTGTTTGTGAGCAAGATCTCAGGCACTGGGCTTCATTTTCTATATCTAAAATGCTACATTGTTCTTAATTATCACATTCCTATATACCTTCAGGAGGAAGGAGAGCATCTGGGTTAAACTGATTATATTCAGGGCAGTTTAATGGGGCTGCCACTATTATCCTCTAATCCAACATTCCCAGAATTTACCATTCCACTGTATTTACAAACCTTGGGTAGTTTTTCTCTAAACACCTTTTCTCATATTCCCAATATACCTGTTCCTGGCCTCTCTGAATTATCTGAGGAAACTTTTACTGCCTCGGCTCTAAAAAAAGGGGTTTCAAACCCATTATTGTTCATGGATATCAAACATAACTGAATAATCAAATAAGGTGCAGTTCTGACTTCCATCCCAGGTGGCTATCGCTTGTTCCTCAGAAAGATTTGTTCCCAGGACTCCACGCACTGCCAACACAATGGAGGCATTAAGAGAGGCAGTGTAAAAGAAACCATTTTCTCAGAAGCTACAATTACTGGAGTTAGAAGCATAGAATGAGCAATATTAGGACCAAAGAAAATTCTACAGAGGTAGCCAACCAGTGAGTTCGCAAAATCCAATGAGCCTGGGACGTCAGGAGGTCACTTCCTTTGGCCCTCAGGGTCCATGGCTCGCTATCCTGAGGAAGGCCTCGGAATTGGATTTTTGTCCATGTCACAGGGCCATTGATCAACCCAGGGTCTGTGTATGCTGATGCCAGCACTTTCTCTAAAAATCTTATGAAGCATACAAAGACAAGTATTATGAAATATAATTTTTGCCTCTGGATGGTAATATTAAATTAGGTAATTATATTTTTTCAAAGAACTAACTGATTCAGTTTAATGACAAATGGGTGCTTTAAAATTATATAGTTCTGATATTATAAAGAATTGGTTGAATGAATTCATTCTGACAGCAGTTTTTGTGTTTAAAACAACACTGAAATCAAAATCTCTTCAAGTAACTTAAATTTGATAAAGTAGCTCCAGAGAAATAGGACAAGTTTAGTTGGAAAGGAAATGGCTAAAGTGCTTTGATTTTTAAAATTATTATCATTATTTAAAAAATTTTTTAAACCAGAGGGTAGAAGAACAAGGAGATACTGAATGGCTTAAAATGGGGAAAGGTATACATCAGGGTTGCATTCTTTCACCATATTCATGCAATCTGTGTGCTGAGCAAATAATCTTAGAAGCTGGATTATAAGAAGAATAATGATGCATCAGGATTAGAGGAAGATTTATTAGCAGCCTGTGGTATGAAGAGGATACAAGCTTGCTTGCTGAAAATGAAGAGGACTTAAAATACTAACTGATAAACATCAAAGACCACAGCCTTCAGTATGGGTTAAATCTCAATGTAAAGAAAACAAAAATTTTCACCACTGGACCAATAAATAACATCATGATATTTAGAAAAAAAGACTGAAGTTGTCAAAAACTTCATTTTCTTGGGTCCACTATCAACATTCATGAAAGTAGCAGTCAAGAAATCAAACAACAATATTGCATTAGGCAAATCTACTGCACAATACACTCTAAGGTATTCAAGAGTAAAGGTGTCAGTTTAAGGACTGAAGTATGCCTGACCCAAACATTTGAGGCAATAGCCTTACATGCATGTGAAGGTTGGACAATCAATAAGGAAGACCATAGAAAAACTGATGCATTTGAGTTATGGTATTGGAGGAGAATATTTAAGGTACGAAGGACCAGAAGAACAAACAAATCTGTGTTTGAAGAAGTACAACCAGAATTTCCTTTAGAAGCCTGAATGGCAAGACTTTATTTCTCATACTTTGAACATGTTATCAGGAGGGACCAGTTCCTGGAGAAGGACATCGTGCTTGGTAAAGTGGAGGGTCAGCAAAAAAGAGGAAGAAACCCAACAAGATGAATTGGCCCAGTGGCAGCAGCAATGGGCTCAAGCATAGCAATGATTGTGAGGTTGATACAGGACCAGACAGTGTTTTGTTCCATTTTGCATAGGGTCACTATGAATCAGTATTGATTCAACAGCACCTAACAACAACAAAAACATTTAGGTACTGAAATTGCTTATTCTAACACTAAAGGAAACAATCAGATTTTAAATCGATTACAATTCTGGGTTTAGAAATTTCTGTTGGTAGCTTAGCAAAATTTTAAATACCATGACTAAAGAAGTGTCTGAAGTTCAAGCTATGATTTTACAAGGCAGAATGGTAGTAAAAATTTCCTGCTAAGTCTCCAAAGGAACAATTTTGTATCTTATAGATGAACATTTCTATATCAATACAGTTTTACAGAATGTAGTCACTACTGCAACACTAATAAACACCTCAATGGGTTTGTTTCCTTGGTACAAACCTTAGGGTTATGGTTTTCTGGTTGTTTTGGACAATTAGCCTAATGTTAATGTTTCTGTTGTACCTCCGACTTTACTGTAAAATTCTGGCTTTCATGGAAGTTGGAGTAATCTACACAGACCATTGTCCTTTAGAACCCCACGTCTTGATAAAACAAAACTTGTACTAGAAAGTCACATTTGAATTTGAGAATATTATTGCTGTTGTTTTTAAGTACCGTTGAGTCTGTTCCAAGTCATAGTGACTCTGTATAGGGTTTCTATGTTTGAACTGCTGACCTTGCAGTGCCCAGTCCAGTGCTGATCCTATAGGGCCATACCAGGAGACTGAATCAAAGAAGAGTTCAGATAAACTAGTAAAACCTTTTGGTCTGAGCATTGCGCTCTTTTAAAAAATTCAGTCTGTTTTGATAAGCAGACTCCAAAAAATCAGAATTGACATTATGTTTAGAGCAGATCAGTAATTGTGTTCATTGTATTCTAAGACAATATTATATACAGTGCTTATCTAATGCTTGTAAACAAGTTATTGTACCTTTGATATGCAGAAAATTATTTATCTTTTAAAATGATGTCCTCAGAGGAGTTCAATCTACCTTGAGTCAACCTACTGGGAAACCAAATGGGTCCTCAAATATGGCCTTTCCCTGAAATTACTCTAATTTTACGTCACAGAATCAGAGTTTCTGAGAGGAAGAAAACACTCCGATGATGGTGATCAAATAATTTATATGGCAATGCATAATCAGAGGAGGGAAACATATGTGAACATTTAAACCTTGGAATACTTGCTGTTATTGTTAAGTGCTGTCGAGTTGGTTCTGTCTCATAGTGACCCTGTATTGGGTTTCCAAGGAGAAACTGGTGAGTTTGAACTGCTGATGTTGTGACTTAAACTGACCTTGTGGCCCAGTGCTTTATCCCACAGTGCCACACCAGGACTCCTTAGAACACTTAGCCTAGATAAAATGGCTGACACATTTGGTTTGGACTCCATTCTGTCTTATGCCCCACTTATGCTTCTGAGAAAGTGAGTCATAACTCTCAGTGGGCGAACAAAAGAAGGGCAGTTTGCCCTTGGGAAAAACACTTAGCATATTTTAAGTAAACCTTCAACAGAAAGGTATCACTCTGTATTATTTTGCTAAACATGAGTGAATTTTCTTCTGTTTTTGTTCATTTAGGAAGTTTCATGCCATAGGATACCTGGGCTTTAGATTATCTTGCAAAATGTTGTGTTATTTTTCATAGGTGAGAGAGATTTTTGATAACTAAGTCTGACTGATTTCACCCCATAATATCATATATGAGTATATTGGAGGTGACATCAATAAAAGGAGCTCATTAGAACCCCACTGGAATAGAACTGAACCTTGCTCTCACCAATACATATGTAGTAAAACTGGAAGATGTTAACCTTAAGTAAATTTGCAACAGTCTAAAGGAATTGGAGTCCTGGCATGGCACTCTAGGATAAGCACTGGACTGCTAACCATAACACTGGTATTTCAAACTCACCAGCTGCTTATCAAAAATCCTATATAGGGTCAATATAAGTCAGAACTAATCAGTGGCACATAATAACAATAACAACAAAGGAACTGATGCACTCATTTAGACTTGAAGATGAAATACTCTAGTAGGCAAAAGCAGAAGATAGCTTTGGAGGAAGGCCATGGAACTTAGCTCAAATCATTATTGTTTGAGGTATGTTGGCAACTAGAGTGTATTGACTGGTAAGAATTTTCCATATAGACTGTTGATATATTTACTATCTGTTTTCATAGTTATTGCTTTTGTATTACTTGTCTTTAGGTTCTGAAGATTAAAGGCCTTACGTCAGTAAAGAACTGTTATTTAAAGTATTGCTTTGGGTGTAAATCTCATTATTTTAAGCAGTTTTAGTCTACGACTTAAGTGTTATGATTTGTATAAATAAGCATTTCCATATGTTTTAATTGAACAAGTTACCTTTATGTTCCACCACTCTTCTGTCAGTTTGTCATACTGTGGTGGCTTGTGAGTTGCTGTGATTCTGGAAACAATGCCACTGGTATTTTAAATACTAGCAGGGTCACCCAAGTGGACAGTTTACAGTTGAGCTTCCAGCTGAAGACACTAGGAAGAAGGAATAACGAACTACTTCTGAATATTTCGTCACTGAAAACCTTAGGAATAGCAGAGAAACACTGTCAGATACAGTGCCAGAAAATGAGCCCTTCAGGTTGAAAGGCACTCAGAATGCGACTGGGGAAAAGCTGCCTCCTCAAAGTAGAGTTGACTGTGATGATGCAAATGGCATAAAGCCTGTGGGAGAAAAGCTCACGGGACCTTCATTTGCTGATGGCGCACAACTCAAAATGAAGAGAAACAGCTGTGAAAGTCTATTAATAATCAGAACATGGAATGTACGAAGTACAAATCTAGGAAAATCAGAAATTGTAAAAAATGAAATGGAGCACATCAACATTGATATCTTAGGCATTATTGACCTGAAATAGACTAGTATTGACCATTCTGAATCTGACAACCACCTGTTTTACTCTGCCGGGAATGACAAATTGAAGAATGGTGTTGAATTCATCGTTCACAAAGAACATATCCAGATCAGTCATGAGGTACAATGCTGTCTGTGATAGGATAATATCCATGAGCCTACAGGGAAGACAAGTTAACACCACTATTATTCAAATTTATGCACCAACTACTAAAGCCAGTGAGAATGAAATAGAAGATTTCTACCAACTTCTTCAATCTGAAATCGATCAAACATGCAGTCAAGATGTATTGATCTTTACTGGTGATTGGAATGCAAAGGTGGGGAGCAAAGAGGAAGGATCAGTTGTTTGAAAATATGGGCTTGCTTATAGAAATGATGCTGGAAATCACATGATAGAATTCTGCAAAACCAATGATTTGTTCATTTCAAATACCTTCTTTAGCCAGCATTAGAGAAGGACCTTGCCAGATGGAATACATAGAAATCAAATTGACTACATCTGCAGAAATAGACTATGGAAAAGCTTCATATCATCAATCAAAACAAGGCCACAGGCAGACTGTGGAACAGACCATCAATTGCTCATATAAAATTCAAACTGAAGCTGAAGAAAATGAAAATGAGTCCACGAGAACCAAAATATGACCTTCATATACCTCACTTGAATTTAGAGATCATCTAATGAACAGATTTGATACATTAAATACTAAAAACTGAAGACCAGATGAGTTGTGGTATGACATCAAGAACATCATACAGGAAGAAAGCAAAAAGTCATTAAGAAGACAAGAAAGAAGGAAAAGATCAAAATGGATGTTAGAAGAAACACTGAAACTTGCTCTCCAGCATAGAGATGCTAAAGCATATTGAAGAAAAGTGCCTTTGAGTTGTGGTGTTGGAGGAGAATACTGAAAGTGCCATGGACTGCCAAAAGAACCAATAGATCTGTTTTGGAAGAAGTGCAGCCAGAGTGCTCCTTGGAGGCCAGGATGGCTAAGCTTCATCTCTCCTACTTTGGACATATTGTCCAGAGGAAACAATCGTTGGAGAAGAATGTCATGCTGGGTAGGGTGGAGGGTCAGAGAAGAAGAGGAAGACCCCCAACGAGATGGATCAGCCAGGTGGCATCATTGATGGACTCAGGTGTGGCGGCGGTAGTGAGGTTGGCCCAGGATCGAACATTGTTTCGTTCTGCTGTGCATGGGGTCGCTATGAGTCGGTTCCGACTCGATGGCACCTGACAACAACAACAACAACATTGAAGAAATGAGCAGGTACAAGAACTGAACAGAAAATTTCAAAGATCAGCTCAAGAAGATAAAGCAAAGTATAACAACAAAATGTGCAAAGATCTGGAGTCAGAAAACCAAAAAGGAAGAACATGCTCAGCATTTCTCAAGCTGGGGGAACTGAAGAAAAAATTCAAGCCTCGACTTTCATTATTGAAAGAATCTTTGGTCAAATTATTGAATTATGCAGAAAGCATCGAAAGAAGATAGAAGGAGTACACACAGTCATTGTATCAAAAAGAAGTGGTTTATATTCAACCGTTTCAAGAGGTAGCATATGATCAAGAGCCAATGATACTAAAGGAGAAAGCCTAAGGTGCATTGAAGGAATTGGCAAAGAATAAGGCACCACAAATTGATGGAATAAAAATTGAAATATTTCAAGAAAGTGAGGTGGCACAGGAGGCACTCACTTATCTATGCCAAGAAATTTGGAAGACAACTATCTGGCCAACTGATTGGAAGAGATCTATATTTGTGCCCATTCCAAAAAGAGGTGACCCAACAGAATGTGGAAATCATTGGACAATCTCTTTGATATCCCATGTGAGTAAAGTTTTACCAAAGGTGATACAGAAATGGCTGCAAGCATACATTGACAGAAAACTTCCAGAGGTTCAAGCCAGATTCAGAAGAGGCTGTGGTCATTGCTGATGTCTGATGGATATTGGCTGAAAGCAGAGAATACCAGAAAGATATTTGCCTGTGCTTTATTGACTATGCAAAGGCTTTCAATTGTGTGGATCATGACAATATTGCAAAGCTAGGGACAACATTGCGAAATATGAGTATTCCAGAATACTTAATTGTGTTCATGAGGAATCTGTACCTGGACCAAAAAGCAGTTGTTTGAACAGAACAAGGGGAAACTGAATGTTTTAAAATTAAGAAAGGTGTGCAACAGGGTTTATTCTTTCACCATTATTTATTCATCTTGCATGCTGAGCAAATAATTGGAGAAGCTGGATTCCATGAAGAAAAATGTGGCACCAGGATTGGAGAAAGACTCATTAACAACCTGTGATATGCAGATGATACAACCTTGCTTGCTGAAAGTAAAGAGAACTTAAAATATTTACTGATGAATATCAAAGAGCACAGCCTTCGGTATGGATTGCATCTCAATGTAAAGAAAACAAAAATCCTCACCACTGGACCAATGAACAACATTCTTACCAATGGAGAAAAGATTGAAGTTGTCAAGGACTTCATTCTTCTTGGATCAACTATCAACACTCACGGAAGCTGCTGTCAAGAAATCAAATGACATATTGCATTAGGTAAATCTGCTGCACAAGACCTTTTAAAAGCGTTGAAGAACAAAGATGTCAGCTTAAAGACTAAGGTGCTCCTGAGTCAAGCCAAGATATTTTCAATAAGCTTATATGCATGTGAAAGCTGGACAATGAATAAGGAAGACCATAGAAGAATTAATGCTTTTGAGTTATGGTGTTAGAGAACATTGAAAGTGCCATGGGCTGCCAAAAGAACCAATAGATCTGTGTTGGAAAAAGTGCAACCAGAGTGCTCCTTGGAGGCCAAGATGGCCAAATTTCGTCTCTCATACTTCGGACATATTGTCAGGAGGGACCCGTCTCCGGAGAAGGATATTGTGCTTGATAAGGTGGAGGGTCAGAGAAAAAGAGGAAGACCTCCAGTGAGATGGATTGGCAAAGTGACAGCATCAGTGGGCTCAAGTGTGGTAACAACAGTGATATTGGCCCAGGATCGGGCAGTGTTTTGTTTTCCTTTGCATAAGGTCTCTATGATTCAGTACTGACTTGATGGCACTTAACAACAACAATAACCTTTATGTTTTTCTCATTAGTATTTTAATCTTATTGTTGACAGACTTAATAATACTATTAAATGAGTAAATATCATATAGATGTTACTTTTTATGTAACCTCTTATGAAGCTATTATGCTGTTCACTTTGTGAATCATATAAATATTGTACAGGTAAGATACATTCTAGGAATGGATTTGGGCTCCAAATCTAAGATTCATAGCCTAATCAAAAGGCAAGTAGTTCTTACAATGTGGCCCCACTCCATAATTCCACTCATAGATAATCACTGAAGGCTAAGTACTACAGTGGTATTGTTGGTAGTTATGTGCTATGGAGTCAGTTCCAATTCATAGTGAACCTGTGTAGGGTTTCCAAGGCTATAAATCTTTATGGGATCAGAAGGACTCATCTTTCGCACATACATTTGTTGGTAGATTTGAACTGCTGAAATTGCGGCTAGCAGCCCAACTCATAACCCACTACAATTCCAGGTATCCTTAGATGCTACAGTAAAACATGGTTAAGGGATTAGATGGTGCCCACCTATCAAAAAGGATAGTATCTAGGGTCTTAAAATCTTCCCTAAAAAAAGCATTCTTCTAAATAGTTATCAACCAGTCCATGAAAATGAAAGTAAATCAATCAGATTCTGTGACTCTGCTTGATGGTGTACTATCAGAAAGTAGCATGCAGACCCTCTTCAGCAAGACTAAGGTGCACCTGACCTAAGTCATGGTATTTTCAATAACTTCATATGCATGTGAAAGTTGAACAACGAATAAGGGAGACTTTAGAATTGATGCATTTGAGTTATGGTGTTGGAGGAAAATATCAAAAGTACCATGGCTTCTAAAAGAACAAACAAATCTGTGTTGGAAGAAGTACAGCCAGAGTGCACCTTGGAAGCCAGGATGGCCAAACTTGGTCTCTCAGACTTCAGACATGTTATTAGGAGGGACCAGTCCCTGGAGAAGGAAATCATGTTTGGTAAAGTGGAGGGTCCAAGAAAAAGAAGCATACTTCCAATGAGATTAAATGGCACAATGGCAGCAGCAATGAGCTCAAACACAGCAACAATTTTGAGGCTGGTGCAGGACCAGGCAGTGTTTGTTTTTTTTCTGCTGTGCATAGGGTTGAAATGAGTTGGTATTGACTTGATGGCACCTAACAACAATAACAATGTGATCCACTACAGCCCTTTTGAATGGCAGTGAATGGATTGAGAGGCAAGAGAGCATTTCCATTGCAGAAGCCTGCCTGCAGCTTACAGAATCAAAGGTATAACTTTATTTTCTTCTTTTTTCTTTCTACTTATTTCCTCTCTGGTAACCAGAAGCAAGACCTGTAGACACTTCGTGGGAAGGTCCAATGCAAAGCATAGTCAAAGGGGGAGGAGAGAACAGAAAGAGCTGGTGCCAGCAGTCTCTTCAAAAATGATCCTGGCCAACCCTGGGCTAGCTCTCACTAAGAGAAGGAGCTGAAGGGACTTGAGGGGAAGTAAAAAAAGGGGAAAGAGAAAGAACAAAGCTCATGGTAGGTTGAAGAGGCACAGTAAGACCATCTTGAAATTTCTAAGGTTGTGGTGAAGGCAAGAGTCCATTGTTGTTGTTAAGTGTCATCGAGTCGATTCTGACCCATAACAACCCTGTATAGGATTTCCGAGGAGCAGCTGTTGAGCTTGAACTGCCAAATTTGAAGTTCAAATGACTTTGCAGTCTGGCACATTAACCTACAGCGCCACACCAAGAGTTGATTATTGTTGTTGTTGGTAAGAGCCGTTGAGTTGATTCCAACTCATAGTGACCCTTTTTAGGGTTTCCAAGGAGCAGCTGGTGAGCTTGGACCACTGACCTTGTAGCTCAAACAACTTGGCAGTCTGATGAATTAGCTCACAATACCACACCAGCTTGTCCCCAAGAGTCCATTAGGTGGCACTAAGGAATTACTTTTATTTTCCCACTGTTGTTTCCAGGTTGTGTTTTTTGTTTTGTTTTATTTTCATTTTTACAGTTTTGTTGTCTTTATTTTGTTTTGTTTTTCTGATACCTGTTTTTAGTTTTGGTCCTGCTTCTATTTTGTGGAAGCATTTGTTTTTCTTGCCTTACTTGACAGGAGACCGCAACTACAATCACATAGCCAAGCCACAACTGCACTATCTACAACTCCACCAACTGGACAAGAGCCAATACCAGCTGCTATACAACAGAATAGTGACTAAAACCAATACCTGCCAAATATACTCTGAATTGAATTGCAAGAACAATGAACAGAGAAGCTCATCTCTTAATCACATGCAACAGCAGGCAATTGGTAAGTGCCTAAGAATACACCAATATGCATTCATCAGCTTAACACAAACACATCAACACTACAATGTCTAACAGGCAGTACAAAATTTCTGCTCACTTGCAGAAACAAGACAGAGTAGCTCATAAAATGACTAAGAGGAAAATCTAGAAAATGCTTTTCTACCTAGAAAAGGCAGTGGAACCACCTGAAAGAGAATTCAGGCGAATGGTATTGAGGTACATCTAAATGTTCCACAGAAATGTCATAGGAAACAGCAAAGAATTCATAAAAGCACTACAGGTACAATCAAACAGAATAAATACAGGATTGCAGACAATACAAAACCTTCAAACAAAGGTCCAGATGATGAAAACTAAAATATAAGAAATAAATGGCACACTGAATGGGAAAAGGAGTAGAACTGAATCAATGGAGGCCAGA
This sequence comes from Chrysochloris asiatica, assembly GCF_000296735.1. Classification (NCBI taxonomy): domain Eukaryota; kingdom Metazoa; phylum Chordata; class Mammalia; order Afrosoricida; family Chrysochloridae; genus Chrysochloris; species Chrysochloris asiatica. The sequence continues at coordinate 6,003,399 of NW_006408723.1, forward strand.
ATTAGCAAATTTGAAGATAATTCTTTCAATACTGCTAAGATAGAAGAACAAACAGTAAAAAGAATGAAAAACAAAAAACAAAACAAAACAAAACAAAAAAAAAACAGAGAAAGCCTAAGTTACATATGGGACAACATGACGAAGAATAAGCTACATGTGGTTGGAATTCCAGAACAGAACAGGAAGAGACAAAGAAAACCACAGTAAAGATAGTTGAAGAGCTGATGAAAGAAAATTTCTCTAACATCATGAAAGAAGAGAAGATAAGCAGTCAAGAATCGGAACAAACCCCAAACATAATATACCCCAAAAGAAAATCACCAAGACATAATTATGCTCTCCGAAATCAAAGAAAAGGAAAGATTTCTGAAAACAGATTAGGAAAACAAAATTTTACCTACAAAGGAAAATCAGTAAGATTAACTTCTGTTTTCACAGAGAAACCATGCAGGCAAGAAAGAAAGCTACCAATCAAGAATCATATACCCAGCAAAGCTGTCTATTAAATATGATAATTAAAACAATTCAGGATAAACATAAAATAAAGAACTTTGTAAATACCAAACCAATGTTCCAAAATATACTAAAGGGAGTTATTTGGACTGAGGTTCAACAAGAGCAGATAACAACCAGAGACTAACATGGAAGGGTCAAGAGTAGAACAAAACTACCAAACTGAAAATTGGTAATCTAGGATGACAGACTATGATCAAGACAATTATGAAGCAAAGGAAGGGAAAAGTATAGCTTGAGAGTTTCAGGTTGCAAGGAGGCAGATACATTTCAGTATAAAACAGACTGTTTTAAAATAGAAAGAAGTGAAGTGAAGTGAAATGCCATCAAGTAGGTTCCAACCCATAATGACCCTGTATGGGGTTTCTGAGGAAAGAGATTAATAAAGTACAGAGTAACAACAAATGCTGGTGAGGGTGTGGAGATACTAGGACATTCCTACATTGCTGGTGGGACTGCAAAATGGTTCAATCACTCTGGAAAATGGTATGGCACTTCTTCAGAAAGTGGGAAATAGAAACACTTTTTGACCCAGCAATCCTTCTAAATAGGATAGCCACAAGAAATATGAATCAGGTAATGAGTAGACATAAGCACACCAATGTCCATCACAGCACTATTCACAATAGCAAAAAGACAATGCCCACCAATGGAAGAATGGATAAACAAACTTTGATATGTGCACATAATGGAATACTATGCAGCCTTGAAGACTAATGATGAATCTGCAGAACACCTCAACATGGATGAACCTGCAGGACATTATGTTGAGTGAAAAGACAAATATTGTGTGAGACCATTATTGTAAAAGCTTACAAAAAGGTTTCCATACTAAAATAAACATACTTTGATGGTCACCATGGATGGGAGGGAGGGAAGAGTAATTCACTGGCTATAGGGTAGACACTCGTTAGCCTGGGTGATAGGGAGGGCAATATACAATGAGGGGGAGAGTAATACACAAGAAGAAGGAGGGTGGCAGATGAACAATGAAGATAGGGGAGACTTAGGGAGGTATGTATGGACTAAATGTAATAGAAGTAAATAGTGATATATACACAACCTTGGAACAATAGTGTTCTGAGAGTAGATTGAGACACAGGCTGAACGGGTAAAGGAGGGAGAAAAATTTTGATATGCTTGACTGTCTTGCAGATACTGCCTCCTATTGTAAAATAGACATTTATGTGTGATAGAAAATAATATTAGGAATTATGATGACAGAAAGCTTGTAAGCCTGCCTTCAGACTATAACTGATTGGATTTTTCAAAAGGGGACTAGAAGTTGCTCAGGAAAATAGGCTTCTTGTTAAGCTTTTGTAGAGTAGGTGGAATTTAATGCCCCCTCAGTACCTTCTGAGTTGGGAAATTCCCACTTGAAAAAACAAGCAGACCAATCCAAAACTTCTGGGAGAACAGAAGATTCTTATAGAAAGAAAGACGTTCAGAAAAGGAGTGGACTGTTGGCTGTTTGAATAACAAGCAAGGTGTTTGTTTTGGAGGTATCAACAAAAGAAAAGTCATTCCATCAGGGAAAAAAACCTTCTAGGACTGAAACTCCATGGGACCAGTACAATATGATTGTACTGTGACTGCCTAGGTCTACTTGTGAGTGGAAGTTGGGGAAATGCAGCAATGAAGAAATGGGCTGAGTTTGTCCATGTTCTATTGACACCTGTTGACCTTAAGATGAGAGAGAGAAGAGGAAGGACTGGCTTGTCTGAAGTTTAGGAAGATGGGTGAACTCTTGAGCCCATGGGCACTGACCTAGTCCCTGAGGGTTAGGACTGACAGTGAAGCTGGCTACTGGTCTAAAGTGCAGGGAGGTGTGTGTGAACTCCCAAACTTGCAGCTAGTACCCATTTGGCCTAGCTTAGATGCCTTGCTGACCAAAATTCAAACTGAGGAAGATAAAGATGTTTGATACCAAGAACAATTGCAAATTGCTAAAATTTGACAAATTAGACTTTTGTCTATGAATACAATGACTAAAAAATTCCAACAGGAATGGAAGAATTCTTCATATTAAGGAACAACCGTGTTTCCTTGATGTAGTAGGTTGATAAGGATGAGAAATTTAGACACTCGCTATCAAAAATGTGGGTGCTACAAAGGCATGAAGTGGCTGACTTACCAGCTTTCATGAGTGTGATTAGTTACAGAATTGGGGGCAAGGGAGAGAGACATAGAGAGCAGAATGGATAAGAAACCAAGATTCTTCAATATGTTGTCTACAAGAGACATACCAAAAAGAAGGAAACAGCCTAAATATCCACTGACAGAAGAATGGCTAAAAAAACTTTGGTACATACACACAATGGAATATTACAAAATATTGAAGAATAATTATGAATCTGTGAAATACCTCACAACTTGGTTGAACCTGGAGGACATTATTATGCTGAGTGAAATTAGTCAATCACAAAAGGACAAATTTGTATGAGACCAATGTTGTGAAAAGCTTTTTTTATTATTAATATTTTTCTTGATAAAAGAAACAATCTATGATTGATATGGGGGGAGGGAAAATTATTCATAGTCTAGAAGGTAGATACATGTTAACACAAATGACAGGGCAGGCAATATAAAACAAGAGGTAGGTTAGCAGAGGAAAGATGAAGCTAGCAGGAAAAACAGGGAGGAATGCAATAGATAAAGTGAATAAAAGTAAATACTGTTAACTGTTGGTACATGAATGAGATTGAAAAGATGAAATGTTGATGGCATTTAGCAACAACAACAATAAAGCAAAGTATATGATTTGTTTGAATGCAAAACTGATGATCTTCTCTATAAACCTGTACTCAGTTTGCAATAAAGCATTGAAAGAAAGAGAAAAAAAAAAAAAGTATATCAACCTAAATGTGATCAAAGACTTTTAAATAAAGCCCATGATCAGAAGAAGGAACATACTAGAGCTTAAGTTCCAAGGCGCTTGGTTTGGAATGCTGTAGTTTACATTGGGGACCCTAACTTCATTTTGAGTTTTAATATAAGTTCAGAAACAATTTGAGTTAGTTCTGACCATTAACCATCAATGTGACAGTTTCACTCTCAAGTGGAGTGTGTTTGAAATTAGAGTGCAATTCCCAGGTTAGTCAAGGGAAGGACATCTTAGTCATCAGACTTGCATGAAGAATCAGAGAACTTGCCTAGGCATGTTCTTAATAATTTACCAACAATTGTCATTGGTGTTGTCGAGTCAGTTCTGAATAATAGAACAACTGGTGGGATTGAATGCCAACTTTATGGTTCCTAGTCCAGTGCTGATCCTATAGTACCACACCAAAGTTTGGATCCTGGTAACTATGATTCAGGGCTTCATAATCATAAGTCATATCCCTACAACCACATAGCTAGGTGATCAAATTCCCAGAAGCAATCCTGTAAAGCTTTTACAACTGCAAATCTATATATATCCCAATCATGGTGCTTTCTTGCTTCTGTAATCCTTCCTGGGATAGTGATGAAGTGACTATTTTGTGATACATTCCTTTGTTGTCCTTTATCTATAATTAATACCCCAACACTCACTTGTCATTTTGTCCTATTGTAGTGATTTGTGTGTTGCTGTGATACTAGAAGCTATGCCACCAGTATTTCAATTACCAGCAGTATATAGGTTTCAATGAAGCTTTCGGACTAAAACAGACTAAGAAGGAGAGGTGGACCACTTCTGAATGTTAGCCATTGAAAACCTTATGAATAGCAGTGAATAGCCAGAAATAGTGCCCAAAGATGGGCCCCTCAGGTTGGATGGCACTCAAATTACTATCCTAGGCACTAGTGAGCTGAAACGGACCTTTAATGGCCATTCTGAATTGGAGAACCATATGGTTTACTATAACAGACACCACAATCTGAAGAGGAATAATGTTGCATTCATCATCAAAAAGAACATTTCAGGATCTCTCTTGAAGTACAATGCTATCTGTGGTAGGAAAATATTCATACACCAGTTATTACCATTATTATTCAAATTTATGCATCAACGACAAAAGCCAATAATGATGAAGTTGAAGAGTTCTGTCAGATTCTTCAGTTTGAAATATGCAATCAAAAGGCTTTGATAAATACTGGTGATTAGATGCAAAAAATGGAAACAGAGAGGAAGGATCAGTAGTTGGAAAATGTCTTGGGTATACAAATGACACTGAAGAACTCATGATAAGACCAAAGATTTATTCATTGCAAATGCATTTTTTTTTCAAGCAACATAAATGGCGACTACATGAAATATACAGGAATCAAATTGACATCTGTGGAAAGAAACAATGGAGAAGCTGAATATCATCAGCCAAAACAAGGCCAGAGGCTGACTGTGGAACAGACCATCATTTACTCACATGCCAAGTTCAGGCTGAAGCTGAAGAAAATGAAAGCAAATCCATGAGAGCCAAACTATGATCTTTAATATATACCAATTTAATTTAGAAACCAAGAATAGATTTGATACATTAGACACTAATAAGCCAAAACCAGAAGAGTTGTGGAATGACATTAAGAACATCATATAAGAAGAAAGCAGAAAAAAATAAGAATGTCACAAATACAGTAAGGCCCGCTAATAGGCACTGGTAACTTTATGTATATATATCATATAACTTTGTTATTTTTCTATGGAGCCAGAATGCTAAATTTGTTGGTTAAATGTTGTTCACTCTTGAACATGTTTCAGAAAGACACAACTATATTCTATGCTAGATAGCTCTCTAAGGAAACAACAACACAAGACTATTTATTCTTTTCTAAGAGGTATAGAAATTTGGCTACCCACCCACTGCCATTGAATCAAAAAAAACAGAACAGAACTGCTACTTAGAGTTTCCAAGAGTATAAATCTTTACAGGAACAGAGCACTTTTTAGAAAAGTCTATTAATAGATCCCTATACTCAAAATTCAAATAATGCACTATTGTTGTTTCGTGCCATTAAGTCAGTTCTGACTATAGTAGCCCTGTATAGGGTTTCTGAAGAGTGAGCTGGTGGATTTGAACCACTGACTATTGCCATTCAAGGTGATCTTGTGGTCTAGCACTTATCCTACAGCACTACACCAGTACTTCATTGTGTTAGGGGAAAAGACCCCATCCTCAAAAATACTCAACAAAGTCCTTTTTAAAAGCCTTAAACAGACAACTATCTGAAAAAAATCAGCATCTACAAAATACAGAGACACCAGGAATCCATTAAATCACAGTCATGGTGTTCATTATTTGATCAAGAACAAAGGAAATCAGTTGTGGCATGGCTTGATGGCAGATCAGAGAGAAGTGCAGTGAGGATCTCTGTCAGCATTAACACAGAATACTGGACAAAGCAAGTTCAGGGGTTGACCGGAATCTGAACCACACAAAAAGGAATAATTAGAAAGCTTGAAGGCTTACAGCCAGTAGAATGTGTAGTGGAAGCAAGAAATCTAGAGCTTTCTAATTCACCAGGCTCAGCAGCTCCTTGAGCGGCCATCTTGGACAAGGGAATGATCAGAGCCCCTGTGGACTGACACCTGAGGGACCCTTGGAGATAAAGGTGTAGACATTCTTTTTTTTTTTTTTTTTTTTTTTTTTTTGTGTGTGTGTGTGTGTGTGTGGTATATGTTCATTGGTCTCTCTCTGCCTGCACACCTCCATTCTGGTGATGAGAAAGGTTGCGTGAGCAAATGGACAGCCCCCAGCCCCGGAGGATTCTACTACACATGTGCATAGATCTCCTCAAATTTTAAAGGTACAATTGCCACTTAAAACCAAATGGCAGCATAAAATGGCCACACCTGTGTCTGAAATGTTTATCACTAGGAAAAAGGCCTGAATGGGGGTTGTAGAGTAGGAGAGACACAGACTATAAAAGAAACAGGCCAAAAATTAAATCCTGAGTTATGTCATAATGTCCAACAGTGGCACCTTGAAATTTCTCAGGTGGCCGTGAAGGCAAGAAGCTGAGAGAGGGACATTAAAGTCATACTCATATTTGGCTACAGAATTTTTTTTTTTCTTTTCTCTCTGTTCTGTGATTATGGACTACAGTACCCAATCTGTCTTTTTTGCTGTTGTTATTCTGTTTTTTGGTCCCCTCTTTATTGTTAGGGGGCTATTACTGTCCCTACCCAAGAAGAGACAGCAATTGTGGTCATATAGTCAAGATAAAATCACACCCTATAAAATCCTGCCATCCTGGCAAGAACCAATACCAGCTGCCATGGACCAGAGAGGGAGCCAACAATTGTGACAGTTACTCTGCATCAAGTAATAAGAAGAGAGAAAAAGGACTCCCATCTCTTGATCACATCTACCCGGAAGCAATCAGAAAATATTAAAAAAAAAAAAAAAGCCAAAACATACACTTATCTAGGTATTAAGGCCACAGCTAACTACTAAGTATGCCTAAGAAACAGAAACAGATGACCATATCAGCTTATGTCCACAAACAAGATAAAGTGACTAAGACAAATGAACTGAAGGTAGACTTATACTCCATATTGGAAGGAGATCAGGCTTTGGAAATGCCTGAGAAGTACTTCAGAAAAATAATAATAAAATGTATCAAAACACATTACAGTGGAGTTGAGAAAATAAGGAAGAAGTCAGGAGATTGCTATTGGAAAAATAAAATATGAGAGATACAGCATTGGAAAGAATTCAAAACCTGTAAAAAATAGGTCCAAATGATTAATAATAGAATATCAGAAATAGACAATATACTGAAAGGTCAAAGGAATAGAACTGAGGAGATGGAAGCCAGAATTAGTGATCTGGAGGATAAATCTCTCAATACTATGAAGATAGAAGAACAAGCAGCAAAAAAAGGATTAAAAAATCTGAATAAGGTCTAAGATTCATGTTGGACAACATGAAGAGGAATAACTTAAGAAATATCAGCATTCTGAAACAGGAAGAATCACACAAAGGAGCTAGCGGAAGACCTTCTGAAAGAAAATTTCCCTAAAATCCTGAAAATCAAAAGATAAGCATTCAAGAAGCTAAGCGAGCCCCAGGAAGAATAGACACTAAAAGAAAATCACTAAGACATATAATAATCAAGCTCTCCAAAATCAAAGATAAAGAGAGAATCCTCGAAGCAGCTAGGGAAAAGAGCAGTGTTACTTACAAAGGCAAGCAAATCAGATTAAGCTCGAATTTCTCAACAGAAACCATGCAGGCAAGAAGGCAATGGGAAACATATATAAAACCCTGAAAGAAAAGAAAACTGCCAACCAAGAATCATTTACCCAGCAAAGCTGTCAATCAAATGCAATGGTGTAATCAAAACATTCTAGGATAAATAGAAGCTAAGGGATTTTTCCAAATCCAGCACTGTGCTTCAAAACATCCTAAAAGAAGGTCTGTGGACTGAGAACCAACAAGAACTTACAACAAGCAGAGATTGAAACCAGTAGCACCACACACACACACACACACACACAAAAAAAAACAACCCAAACATAATGACAACAATTAATCCATACCTATTGATAAGTAAACTAAATGTAAATGGATTAAATGCACCAGTTAAGAGACAGAGAGTGGCAGAATGGATAAGAAAAAAGATCTTTGAATATGCTGTCTGCAAGAGACACACCTTACACGTGAAGACAATAACAGACTACAAATCAAAAGATGGAAAAAAATATATTATTTAATTGCAATCAATAACAAGCAGTAGTGGCAATATTAATCTTTGATAAAATAAACATTAAGGCAAAACCCGGCATAATAGATAAAGATGGAGATTATCACATGATTAAAGGGATAATTGAACAAGATAACATAGCCATAATAAATATCTATGCTCCCAATGGGAGAATATATCCCACCTGAATTTAAAGATCACCTGAAGAACAGATTTGATACATTAAACACCAAAAACCAAAAACCAGAAGAATTGTGGGATGACATCAAGAACATCATACAGGAAGAAAGCAGAGTCATTAAGAAGACAAGAAAGAATGAAAAGGTCAAAATGGATGTTAGACGAGACACTGAAACATGCTCTCCAATGTGGAGATGCTAAAGCAAATAGAAGAAATTAGGAGGTACAAGAGCTGAAAAGAAAATTTCAAAGGAAAGCTCCATAAGATAAAGTCAAATATTAAAGCAAATTCTGTTAAGATCTGGAGTCAGAAAACCAAAAAGGAAGAACATGCTCAGCATTTCTCAAACTGGGGTAACTGAAGAAAATATTCAAGTCTCAAAATGCACTATTGAAGGATTCTCTGGGCAAATTATTGAATGATGCAGGAAGCACCAAAAGAAGATAGAAGGAATACACAGAGTCACTTTACCAAAAGTAAATGTTCATGTTCAACCATTTTGAGAGGTAGCATATGATCAAGACATTGGAAGAAGAAGTCCAAGGTGCATTGAAGGAATTGGCAAAGAGCAAGGCACAGGAATTGATGTAATAAAAATTGAAATATTTTAAGAAAGTCAGGCAGCACAGGAGACACTCACTCATCTCTGCCAAGAAATTTGCAAGACAACTATCTGGACGACTGATTGGAAGAGATCTGTATTTGTGCCCATTCCAAAGAGAGGGGACCCAATGCCATGTGGATATTATCAGACAATATCTTTGATATCCCATGCGAGTAAAGTTTTATTAAAGATAATACAAAAAAAAAAAAAAAAAGGACAGTTGCTTGTCGGTTGCATAGCCTCTTTTTTGTTTTTGGAAGACACTTTGTCTCCCTATAGTACACAAGAAAAGTCAGCAACCACAGCCAAAAAGTCAAGCTGTAATCACACCTTATAAAATACCAAAACACAGGCAAGAACAAATGCCAGCAAACATATACCAGGGAAACAGACAATACCTGTGAAAGTCACCCTGAGTTAAGCAATAAGAAGAGGGAAAAGTGTGGACCACACCCTGATCACCTCTCCCTGGAAACAATCACCAAGCATAAAAAAGTACCAAAATATATATTCATTTAAGTGTTAGGCTCACAGATAAACAGTAAACATGCCCAAGAAGCAAACACAGATGACCATATCAGCACATGTCCAGAGACAAATGACCCAGAAGTAGACCTGGAATCCATTATGGAAGGAGGGCAGGCCCTGGAAATGCCT
>NW_006408723.1:6041990-6044065 GCF_000296735.1 Chrysochloris asiatica
AGTGAGGTTGGCCCAGGATCAGACATTGTTTCGTTCTGCTGTGCATGGGGTTGCTATGAGTCGGTTCCGACTCAATGGCACCTGACAACAACAACAAAAGTCCCTGGAGAAGGACATAATGCCTGGTAAAGTGGAGAGTGTAAAAAAGAGGAAGACCCACAAGATGGATTGGCCCAGTGGCAGCTGCAATAGTCTCAAGCATAGCAACAATTGTGAAATTTGCACAGGATCAGAAAGTGTATTGTTTTGTTATGGATAAGGTTGCCATGTCCATAGCTTGTCATGACCTGCACAGTCAAAAGTCTTTGCATAGTCAATAAAGCACAGATAAATGAATCAGGCTGCTAACCTCAAGGTCAGCAGTTTGAAACTACCAGCTGTTCTGCTGGAGAAAGATGAGGCTTTCTGCTCCCGTAATGATTTACAGCCTTGGAAACCCTGTTTAGGGTCACTAGGAGTTGGAACGGACTCCACGGTACTTAACAACAACAACAACAAATATCTTTCTGGTATTTTCTGCTTTCAGCAAAAGATCCATCTGATGTCAGTAATGACATCCCGTGTTCCACATCCTCATCTGAATCAGGCTTGGACCTCTGGTAGTTCTACTGTCTTCCTTATTCATTATTCAACTTTCACATGCATATGAGGTTATTCAAAAAGGCTTGTGTCATGCACACCTTAGTCCTCAAACTGACATCTTTGTTCTTCAATACTAAATTGGTCTTGTGCAGCAGATTTTCCTAATTTACTATTACAGCTATATTTGAATCATCTTCAACAAAATTTTATTTGACTCAGTTTGTTGAAAGTTTTCAATTTATATTCCATCAATTCCTGGAGACTTGTTCTTTGCCAATGCCTTCAGTGCTCTTTCAATTTCATCCATCAGTACCAGTTACTCTTGATTATATGCTACCTCCTGTGTAGTCTGAACATTCACTATTTATTTTGGATACAGTGGCTGTTTACTCTTTCCATCTTCTTTTGATATTTTCTGCATCATTCAATATTTTTCCCATAGAATCCTTCAATATTTCAAGTTGAGGCTTCAATTTTTCCTCAGTTCTTTCAGCTTGAGAATTGCTGATCATGTTGTTCCCTTTTGTTTTTCTAACTCCATATCTTTGCACATCTCATTATAATTTTGCATTAGGCAAATCTGCTGCCTATCGTGTAAGAGCAAAGATGCCAGTTTGAAGACTAAGATGTACCATAGTATTTTCAATAGCCTCATATTCAACATATGTGAAAGTTGGACAACGAAAAAGGAAGACAGATGCACATGTTAGGAAAGTACCATGGACATCCAGAAAAACAAACAAATCTTTGTTGGATGAAGTACAACCAGAATGCTCTTTAGAAGCCAAGGTGGCCAGACTTTGTCTCTAATACTTCAGACATATTATCAGGAGGGACAAGTCCCCAGAGAAGGACATCATGTTTGGTAAAGTGGAAGATAAACAAAAAAGTGGAAGACCCCCCATGAGATGGATTGTCACAGTGGCATCAGCATTGGGCTCAAATGTAACAACAATTGTGAAGTTGGCACTGGACTGGATAGTGTTTCGTTCTGTTGTGCATAAGGTTGCTCTCTATGAGCCAGAACTGCCTCAAGGGCACCTAATCACAACAACAGGTAGACTCTGTAGCTAAGGATTTTCCTCCCTGCCTCATGGCTATTCCTGCCAGAGTCAAGCTAGGGAAAGCATTGCAGATACAGTGATGGGAACTTTAAAAATGTTTATGTTCCCTATGCAGTATGTGCTATCCTTAACTTTGCTTTGACACAAAATCTTCCACCAGGTGACCTGTGAAATAATCCTAATAGTTGGGTTCTGTGACAACTTGACTAGACCAGGATTCCCATGGTTTAGCAGTTAAGATATACTTATCTCCAGGGCGATGAAACCTAGTACAGACATAGTTAATTTTATGATGATTGGCTATGAGCAATCAATCAATTGAAGGGATACTTCCTCAAGGGTGTGACCTGCTGCCAATAAGGCTCTTTCACTCATAGTGGTTACGAATCGGGCTGTGAACCACAAGGTCAGCAGTTCAAAACTATCAGC
>NW_006408723.1:6045470-6046324 GCF_000296735.1 Chrysochloris asiatica
GAATACTCATACTTTGCAATGTTGTCCATAGCTTGTTATGATCCACACAATCTAAAGCCTTTGCAAAGTCAATAAAGCATAGGTAAGCATCTTTGTGATATTCTCTGCTTTCAGCCAAGATCCATCAGACATCAGCAATGATATCTCTCGTTTTTAAAGGCCCTGATATAGGTTGGAGGCCTTGGACGGATTTTAAGTTTGTTTCTCTTTCCCCCTTGTGAAATCAGAGGAAGTCAGACATGATCCCTATGTATTGATTTTGCAATGGCTTCAGACTCATGGAAACATGAAGTTTTGTAAGAGAAAGAACAAAGGGCTTGGGAAGTGAAACTTTTCATTTTTAGATGGTTAGTTTGCATTTTGTTACTCATAACAACTGAAAGGAAAGTAGGGGATAAAAAGCTTCAGCAGAGGGGAGCTCCTGGAGTGGCCTAAAGCAGGTTTCACACTTATTGAACTAGATGGCTAAAGGGGCTATGGTGATGGTGGTGTGCCATGGAGTCGGTTTCAACTCACAGTGACCCTATATAGGGTTTCTGAGGCTGTAAATCTTTACAGGAGCAGACACCCTCACCTTTCTCTCACAGAACCACTGATAGGTTTGAACTGTTGACGCTTATGTTAGCAGCCCAACTCCTAACCACTAAGCTACCAGAGCTGTTTACAACATCATGATAAATGGAAAAAGATTGTCAAAGACTTCATGGCTTACTGGAATCCACCCTGCCAGAGGCTCAAGGCCATGTGCATATGAATAGGATTGGTCTAAGGGTAGAGAAGAAAAGATTGAACTTGAGTGTTTTTAAAAGGTTTATGTGTTTGAATGCCTTACGGATATTGGTTTCTCCTACATT
>NW_006408723.1:6049381-6050547 GCF_000296735.1 Chrysochloris asiatica
ATGTCTTTTGTTTCTCTGGTTACATTTATTCCTAGATATTTCATCCTTTGGGTGGCTATTGTAAATGGTATTGCTTTCCTAATGTCCTTTTCAATGCTGTCATTTTTGGTATAGAGGAATCCAACTGATTTTTGTATGTTGATTTTATACCTGCCACTTTGCTGAATCTTTCAATGAGGTCTAGTTCTCCTACATATTTTTGTAAAATAGACATACATGTGTGATACAAATGAATCTTGGGAATTGAGATTACAGAGAGTTTGCAAGACTGCCTTCAATCTATACATGATTAGATTTGACAAAAGGGAAGTTAAAATTTGCCCAGAAAGAAATTGCCTTTTTGCTGTTAGGTATTGTAGAGTATGGGGCTTTAGGTGAAATCCTGAGCCCCTCCCAGAACCTTCAGGGTTGGTACATTTGCATTTGAAAAGACATGCAGACCAATCCAAAACTGCTGGGAGAAATGTAGATTCATGATTGAAAGAAAGCAGAGAAAAAAAAGACCTCTGAATTTCAGGCAGGTTGTTTGCTGTGGAGGTATCAAGGCAAGGAAAGTCAGTGCATCAGAGAAAATTACCTTCTAGGGCTGAACATTAAAGGGAAGTGGTGAGCCATATGTTCACTGGTGACCACCTGAGTCTACTTGTGAGTAGATTTAGGTGAAATGCAGTAATGAAGACACAGGTTGCACATGTTCTCTTGTCCTTGAGATGAAAGAGAGAAAAGAATGGGCTGACTGGTCTAAAGTTTAAGGAGTTGTAACTACTGAGCCCCTTGTTGTTGTTGTTGTTAGGTGCCATCAAGTTGGTACCATTCATAGTGCCCCTATGCACACAAAAAAACAAAATACTGCCCAGTCCTGGGCAAGCTCACAATTGTCACACTTGAGCCAATTGATGCTGCCACTTTGCCAATCCATCTCACTGGGGGGGGGGAGTGGGGGTCTTCCTCTTTTTCTCTGACCCTCCACCTTACCAAGCATAATATCCTTCTCCAGTCACTAGTCCCTATTGACAATAAGGACAAAGTATGAAAGATGAAGTTTGGCTATCCTGGCCTCCTCTGGCTGCACTTCTTCCAACACAGATTTGTTGGTTCTTTTGGCAGCCCATGGAACTTTCAATATTCTCCTCCAATACCATAACTCAAAAGCATCAATTCTTCTA
>NW_006408723.1:6050812-6054944 GCF_000296735.1 Chrysochloris asiatica
TCTTCACTTTCAGCAAGCAAGGTTGTATCATCTGCATATCCCAGGTTGTTAATGAGTCTTCCTCCAATCCTGATGCCATGTTTTTCTTCATAGAACCATTTGCTTTAGCATCTCTATGCCGGAGAACAAGATTCAGTGTTTCTTCTGTCATCCATTTTGATCTTTTCCTTCTTTCTTGTCTTCTTAATGCCTTTTTGCTGTCTTTCGCTATGACATTCTTGATGTCATCCCACAACTCTTATGGTCTTCAGTCTTTAGTGTCTAATGTATCAAATCTGTTCTTCAGATGATATCTAAATTCAGGTGGGATATATTTAAGGTCATATTTTACCTGTCATGGACTTGTTTTCATTTTCTTCAGATTCAGTCTGAATTTGTATATGAGTAATAGATGGTCTCTTCCACAGTCTGTGCCTTGCCTTGTTTTGGTTGATGATAAGGAGCTTTCCTACAATCTCCACAGATGTAGTCAATATGTTTTCTGTGTATTCCATCTGGTGAGGTGCATGTGTATAATTGTATCTTATGCTGTTTAAAGAAGGTTTTTGAAATGAATAAATCATTGGTTTTGCACAATTCTATCATGCAATCTCTAGCATCATTTCTATCACCAAGGACATATTTTCCAACTACTGATCCTTCCTCTTTGTTTCCAAACTTTGCCTTCCAATCAAAAGTGATTATCCATATGTCTTGATTGCATGTTTGATCAATTTCAGATTAAAGAAGTTGGTAGAACTCTTCTATTTCATCCTCACTGACTTTAGTGGTTGGTGCGTAAAATTTGAATAATAGTGTTATTAACTGATCTTCCCTGTAGGTGCATGGATATTTTCCTATCACAGTGTTGTATTTCACAATTGATCTTGATATGTTCTTTTTGACAATGAATGCAACACTATTCCTCTTCAATTTGCCATTCTCTGCATAGTAAAATGACCAAAATCAGTCCATTTCAGCTCATTAAATGCTTAAGATATGGATATTTATGCTTTCCATTTGATTTTTTACAATTTCCAGTTTTTCTAGATTCATACTTTGTACATTCCATGTTCTGATTATTAATGGATGTTTACAGCTGTTTCTCTTCAGTTTGAGTTTTGCCCCATCAACAAATGAAGGTCCCAAGGGCTTTATTCCCAGGTGTTTTATGCCATCTGGGTCATCATGGTCAGCTCTACTTTGAGGAAGCAGCTATTCCCCAATCAAATTTTGAGTGCATTCCAACCTGAGGGGATCATTTTCTGGTACTTTATCTGACAATGTTTCTCTGCTATTCATAAGGTTTTTAGTGACTGAATATTCTGAAGTAATTCGTCTCCCCTTCTTTCTAGTCTGTCCTCATCTGGAAACTCATCTGAAACCTTTCCACTGTGAGTGACCCTGCTGGTATTTAAAATACCCTTGGCATAGCTTCCAGAGTCACAGCAACTCACTAGCCACCACAACATGGCAAACTGACAGACAAGTGCCTAATCCCTTGGGGGAAGTTCTGATAGAGAAGGGGCCAGCTGATCTGTTCAGGGGTGTGTGTGTGAACTCCAAAACTTGAAGCTTGTGTCCATTTTTCCTAGTTTGGATGGTGTGGGCTGAACTGTGACCAGAACCTGACCAGATGAAGATAAAGATGTTTGACACTTTGGACAAGTGTCAATTGCTACAATATGTTGGACTGGACTTTTGCTTTATAGATGCAATTGCTCAAAATTCCAACTAGAATGGAAGATTTTTCAGATCAAGGTACATGCTTGTCTCCTTGGTGTACTGGGTTGGTTGTTGTTGTTGTTATTGCTAAGTGCTGCCAAGTCGATTATGACCGATAGCCACCCTATATAGGGTTTTCAAGGAGCAGGTGGTGAGCTTGAACCACCAATCTTGCAGTTCAAATGACTTTGTAGTCTGATGCATTAGCCCACAATGCCACACTAGATTGGTTGTTGTTAGGTGCCATTGAGTCAATACCAACTCATAACAACCTTATGCACAGCAGAACGAAACACTGCCTGATCCTGGACCGATCTCACTAGGCCAGTATTCCCATGGTTTAGCAGTTAATCTATAGTTATTCCTATGGTGATAAAGCCTAAAATAGGCACAGTTCAGTCTATGATGATTGGCTATGAGCAGCAAATAAATTAAAGGGATGCTTCCTTGGGTGTGTGGCCCACTTCAAATATAATGGAGAGCCAGGAAAGCGTCTCTCTCACTACCACTGGGGATCTATAACTACATTAGTTATCTATTTCCTTGATAATCTTCTCTGTATATATATATATATATCACTGATTTTGCTTCTCTAGAAAACCCAGCATAAGACATACTCCTACTTTGTTGTTGTTGGTAAGTGCCATTGAATAGGTTCCAACTCATGGTGACCCTTTACACAATGGAACAAAACACTGTCCAGTCTTTCCTCATCCTCACAATTGTTGTTATGTTTGAGCCCACTGTTGTTGCCATGGTGTCAGTCTATTTCATTGGGGGTCTCTTTCTTTGTTTCTGATCCTTCCCCTTTGTCAAACATGATATTCATCCCAGTGACTCAACCTTCCTGACAACATGTGTACAGTATAAGAGATGAAATATCATCTTCCTTGTTTCTCAGGAGCATTTTGGATGCACTTCTTCCAAGACAGATATACTTGTTCATCTGGAAGTTCATGATACTTTAAATATTCTTCTTCCACACCATAATTCAAATGCATTGATTCTTCTATGGTCTTCATCATTTATTGTCCACCTTTTAGATGCATATGTTGTTAGTGTTAGGTACCATCAAGTTGTTGTTGTTAGGTGCCATCGACCTTATGTACAAAAGAACAAACATCACCTGGTCCTGCACCATCATCACAATTACTGTTACGCTTGAACACATTGCTGATACCAATGTGCCAATCCACCTCATTGGAGAGTCTCCCTTTTTTTCACAGACCTTCCACTTTACCAAGCATGATGTCTTTCTCCAAGGACTAGTCCTTCCTGATAATATGTCCAAAGTGTGAGAGATGAAGTATGACAAAACTGGCTTCAAAGGAGCATTCTTGTTGTACTTCTTTCAACACAGATTGATTTGTTCTTCTGGCAGTACTTTTAATATTCTTATCCAATACCATAATACAAATGCATCAATTATTTTATAGTCTTACATGCATATGGCTGCCCCTAATATCAGATTGCATTCTTGGATTATAAAAATTACACTACTCTCTTTACAGAAACTGACAAGGATTACCTAGTACAGGATTCCCTAAATTTAACTGAACATCTTGTACTTCTCAGGAAAGATTTAAGTAAAACTGCTTTGACTAACTCCCATTTGATTCTGTTTGTTGATGGCTCTGATTTGAAACCTGATCCTGGTAGCATGCACTATGGAACTGGGTTTGCCATTATGACCCCTACTGAAATCCGTGGTATCCTGGTGTGGTGCTTAAGGTCAATGTGCTGGTTTGAACTGCAAGGTTGGTGGTTCAAGCTCACCAGCTGCTCCTCAGAACCCTATACAGGGTTCCTATGAGCAGGAACTGACTCAACAGCACTTAACAACAACAAACATTTTGAAGGAGTTAGCCTCTCCTTCTTCCTATTCTGTCTTAGTCTGGAAGCTCAACTGAAACTTCCAACATCACAGCAACATGAACATCACCACAGTATGACAAACTGACAGATGAATGGTGGTTACTGTTCAACCATTTCAAGAGATACCATATGATCAAGAACAATCAGTATTGTAGGAAGAAATCCAAGGTTCACTGGCAAAGAACAAGGTTAAGAAAATTGATAAACTATAAATACAGTTCTTTCAACAAACTGATGCAGCACTGGAGTCACTCATTCATCTATGCATAAGGTGACTATGAGTCAGAACTGACTTGATGGCACCTAACAACAACAACACAACCCAGGTAGATCTTTGAAAGTTTTACCTGTAAAATACCCATAACCTTCAAGATGTGTGCTTGAACGGTAACTAGATTTTCTCAAACTCCCACCTTCAAATGTTTACAAATATGTATTGATAATGGTTTCAAGAGTTTCACATTGGGAACTAGCTTTTCCAAGCCACCATGCTACTGGGACTTTGTAGCTAAGAAAATTGTTGAAAACCCAGTTGTCTTTTTTTTTTTTTTTT
>NW_006408724.1:0-914 GCF_000296735.1 Chrysochloris asiatica
GCAGGATGTTATTCAATTTCCAAGTATTTGATTTTTTTCTGCTTGATTTTCCTATTGTTGATTTCTAATTTTACAGCACTGTGATCTAAGAAGAGCCTTTCTAGTATTTTGATGTTTTAAAATGTATTGAGGTTCACTTTGTGACCTAACATCTGGTCTATTCTGTAGCATGTTTCATGTGCAGTGGAGAGGAAGGTATATGGTGCTATTGTTTTGTTGCGTGTTCTGTATATGTGTATGAGGTCCAGTTGGTTGATGGTGTTTAGTTCGTCTGTGTCTTTCTAGTTGTTTTGTCCTACATCAAAAGTGATGTATTAAAACCTCCTACTATTATTATGGAATAGTTTATGTCTTCCTTTATATCTTAAAATGTGCATTAAAATGACAGCAATGAAAAAAATGAAAAGCAAACCCAGATTTTGATTTATGTATTTTGAGGCTCTTTCATTGGGAATATAAATATTTATTATGGTTATGTCCTCTTGTTCAATTGACCCTTTAATCTTGAGATAGTCTCCTTTGTGTCTTATGCTAGTTTTTGTGTCATTTTTTATTGCCATTTGCTTGCTGTCTTTTTTCCATCCCTTGATTTTTAGTCTTTTTTTGTTTTTAAAGGTTTTTATTCTGGTTTGAGTGAAAGTTTACAGGGCAGATCATCAAGTTTACATTCAAGAAATCATACACCAAAAAAAGAAAAGAGATCATACACCTTGTTTCATTACAATGATTATAATCCCCTCTATGTACCAGCAGTTAACAGTATTTCTCTCTATCCATTTTAGCTTTCAAAAAAAACAACAAAACACAAAAAGAAACGCTCAGGTATATATAATAATTTACATCTCCAAAGGGCACATTCTGCAAGTCTGTCTCCTGGCTACCAGCTCTTAGTCCCTCTCTTCCCATAAATGTAG
>NW_006408724.1:4034-4700 GCF_000296735.1 Chrysochloris asiatica
TCAGTCCACAGAACTTCCTTTAGAACGTTTTTCATAGCAGGGTTGGCTTTGGAAAAATCCCTTATCTTCTGTTTATCCTAGAATGTTTTGATTACACTGTCATATTTGATTGACAGCTTCGCTGGGTAGAGGATTCTTGGTTGGCAGTTTTTTTTTTTTTCTTGCAGGGTTTTATATATGTCTCCCCATTGCCTTCTTGTCTGCATGGTTTCTGTTGAGAAATCTGAGCTTAATCTGATTTGCTTGCCTTTGCTATGTTACACTTCTCTTATCCCTAGCTGCTTTCAGGATTCTGTCCTTGTCTTTGATTTTGGAGAGCTTGATTATGATATGTCTTGGTAATTGTCTTGTAGGGTCTATCCTTCCTGGGGTTTCTTGAGCTTCTTGAATGCTTATTTTTTTGCTTTTCAGGATGTTAGGGAAATTTTCTTCCAGAAGCTTTTCAATTATCTCTTCTGTGGACCTGTGTGATTCTTCCTGTTCCAGAATGATGATAATTTTTAAGTTATTCCTCTTCATGTTGTCCAACATGAATCTTAGGCCTTCTTCAGATTTTTTTTAAATCCTTTTTTGTGTTTGATTTTCTATCTTAGTAGTGTTGAGAGATATTAGTTCTGGCTTCTATCTCTTCAATTCTACTCCTTTGCCCTTTCAGTGTATTGTCCA
>NW_006408724.1:5628-6918 GCF_000296735.1 Chrysochloris asiatica
TTGCTTGTCAGGTATTGGGAATGGGATTCAACAGATGTTCCTATTTTTGTAAATAATTCTCAATTGCTGGGAAGTCAGTCAGAAGTCTTTATACAGGATTCCCTAAATAATTTTCTTGTAGCTTTGTTAAAAAAGGTGTTATCTACTCCCCCCTTCTCTATGGCAATTATCATGTTCATTGTTCTAATTGTTTTCTTCTAGTTGCACTACTGCCTCCTCTTCACCTAGTACTTATCTTATTGTTCGTCAACCACCTTATGTTTTATTGCCTGTTAATGTCACCGGAACTTGGTTTGCTGATCCTGGTATTGAAGCCATTCATAGTGCTGCCTTGGCCCTGACTTCCTTATCTTTTGCATGTTCTATATCTACACTCTCCCCTCTATTTGCTTTGTGGTTGTCTTCACTACCAATTGGTATCTCTGGTTCCTTGTTTTCAGTATTGTGGGTTTGTTTCACTTTAATACTTTTACGTCTGTATTGAGTTTTAGTTAGTGTTGTTATGTTTGTTAATCTCAAGTTGTTGTCTGCTGTTGTTGGCTCTCAGTCCAAACACTCTTTAGTGATTTTTATAAAGTTGGAGTGCTTACTACAAATGCCTTTATTTTCTGTTTATCTGCAAATGTCCTTATTTCCCCATCATATTTGAGGGACAGCTTTGCTGGGTATATTGGGTATATGATTCTTATTTGGTATTTTTGTTTTCTTTCAGAGTTTGTATATGTCGTTACATTGTCTTCTTGCCTGCCTGGTTTCTGCTTAGAAATCAGAGTTTAGTTTTATTGGTTCCCCTTTATAAGAAACATTTCATTTTTCCCAATATGTTCTTAGGAGCCTTTTCTTGTCTTTGGGTTTGGAAAATTTGATTATGCTATACCTTGGTGATTTTCTTTTGTAGTCTATCCTGTTTGGTGTTCTTTTGGCTTCTTGAACATGATCTCCCCATTTTATGTGACGTTCAAGACATTTTCTTTAAAGTTCTTCAACAGTTTTCTGTGGGTTTTATTGTCTCTTCTTGTTCTGGAATTCCAGTCCGTAAGTTATTCCCTTTTATGATATCCCATAGAAATCTTAGGCTTTGTTTGGGTTTTTTCCTTCTTTTCTCTGATTATTCTAGTTTACTAGTATTGAGAGATTTATCTTTAAGCTCACTAATTTTGCTTCCATTGTTCCAAATCTACCTCTTAGCCTTTTCAATATATTGTCAATTTCTGAAGTCTTAGACTTCATCTTCTGAACTTATTTTTCAAGTTTTATATTGTTCAAAAATTGTCATGTATTTTGTCTATT
>NW_006408724.1:7363-14783 GCF_000296735.1 Chrysochloris asiatica
GCCAACCTCACTACTGTTGCCACGTTTGTGTCCATTGATGCTGCCACTTGGCCAATCCATCTCATTGGGGGCCTTTCTCTTTTTCTCTGACCCTCTACCTTACCAAACATGATATCCTTCTCCAAAAAAACTGCCTTCTGATTGGTGTACTTAAAAAATGAAAGTGTGTCCCCAGTTCTCCATTCACTGTTTGAGCAGTTTAGTTTAAGGTGGGTTTGGCTGGTGTTGACTGCTGATCAGTTGGTACAGGACCTGGTATTGGCTCTTCCCCAGTGGGTGGAGCTACAGAAGGTACGATTGTGTTTGGGCTGTGGGCAAAGATTCTTTCTCCTTTTGGTTGTGGCAAGAAAGGAAACATGCACACACACACAAAGAAAATAAAACAAAGCAAATAAACCAACAGTAGTGAAAAAAGTAAATAATAAAGGAGAGAAAAAAACAGGTAGCAAGAAAAAAAAATGTAATTTCTAAGAAATAAGGGACAGTAAAATACAGTTACAGAAGAAAAAATAAGAGAGAAAACAAAATAAAACAACAACACTAGACAAAACGAGGAAGACTGGAGTTGAAAAGAGAATGAGACTAGAAAGTAGTAAAGAAAGATCAAGAGACAAAAACAGTATGAAGAGAAAGAGGTGGGAAAAGGAAAAACAGAAGAAAACAACTAAAGCAGAGGGAGAAAAGATAACAAGGAAGGTAAGGGAAAAAGGAAGAAGGAGAACAAAGACAAACAAAGAGAAAACTAAAACACAACAACTACCAACAACAAAACCAATGCATGCACTGGAGGGCAAGAGGGGGGCTGTTAATCAAGGAGCTCACAAGGTGGTTGGGGGAGGCATGAGAAGGCAGCATTCCGCCCCCTAAACGGGCCAGCTTAGGCAGCTCTTCAAACTGTGTATCTAGAGCAGAACTTGCTCAAATCTAGGCACCAAGGCAGGACCATGGGTGTCCAGTTCACTCTGGTACCACCCACAATCTGGCAGCTATGAATTCCTGGACAGCAGGGGGCTGTACTAGGGGTGGGAGTTGGCCAGCCTTCCATCACCAGGAGAGCATGGGAAACAAGAAAGAAACATACCTTTCTCGTTGTCAGTCCCTGGTGTGAATCTGTGCTGCCAAGCTTTTGTCTCTGAACTGCCCACAAGTTTAAAAATGGCAAAGCTGCATCAAGCTGAGAGACTCCTCATCTGTCTGTCTGCCTCCTTCCTGCCAGCTCAACCTCTCCTCCCAGTAAGTGTTCAATCCCCTTCTTCAGCCTTTCCTCTGAAATGCAGGGTTTTATAATAATCATCTATGTGTGGTTCTTTGTTGTAGAAACAGGGTGGGGAACATCGGTCTCTTCTGACACTCACCTTGATACTTTCTTTCCTCTCTTTTTTTACTAAGTGAGTGCCATATATGCAGTTTTTTTTTTTTTTAAATGACCATTGTACTACGTACAGACAACAATATTAGTGACTGGTGCTTCTACTTAGGTATTAATGTCAATAATACTTGGTCAACAGTACTTGCATAAAGTGCTGATAAATAACTTAAATGTTACAAAAGAAGGTCAGTGAACATTGAGTTTGAAAGCATCACTCTACATACAGTATAACTGGTGTCAGAAGAGCCACAGTGCTCAAATCCCTGCAGATTCCTCATGAAGATGATGGTGCATGTGCTCAAGCTGGCCAGAATCAGAAACATCATCGTTTGCTTTGTACTTAGCCAAAATTTTCATTACAGGTTGCAGCTTCAGTCACCACTATTCTTTGGGAATTCTGTGCTTGAAATCTGTGTCCTTCTTTAGGTCTGCAACTGGTTGAAAACTAAGGTTTCTTTTGCTTATTCCCAGGACACAGACTGTATCATCAATTACAAACTTTTTTCCTGTTCCCTGAGATTCCTTCAGTTTCGAAGTAATCCACTGCATAGCTTTGGCAGAAACTTTTGTTCCACAGTTTCCATCAAAAGGAGGTGCTCCACCCTGCTACATGTGACCCAGCACATTCTTCCTGCAATTAAACACTCCTTTTCTTTCTGAATAAAGCTGGAAAATGAAGTCAGTGGTATAATTTTCACTGCAGTTCTTTTCTGAGCACAAGACCCCTGTTCATGGTGGTCTTCATTTTCTCTGTCAGATGCTCTATATTGGACTGTAGATCTCTGATATCAAATGGCTTTTCAAAAATGTAAGCTGTATTGGCTCCAGCTGCAAGTCCCCCCAATTGGCCAGGTAAGCACAGTAGCCATCCATGGTCTCAATGATGAACACGCAGCTCTTGGTCCCACTGGGACTTTCTGAGGCAGTTGCATGTGTCAGTGATTGTGTTCAGGGCAGTTTCTGCACCAATACTGAAATCTGAACCTGGTACACTGTTGGAGACAGTAGCGGGTACCATGATCATTGGAACACAGAACTCCTTGTGTTTCTCCCGGGCAGCTGACAGTTCCAGCAGTCCCAGGTAGGCCTCAAATTCACCAATAATCAATCGAGTGTTGATAATATGAGCACGCATCTGTTCAGCAATCTTCTCCAAATACTTTCCCGGTAGAATACGTTTTGTTTCAAGAATTGATCCTCCTTGGCCAGTCCAGCCTCCAGCATCTGTCCAGCCAATTTCTTTTACCTGGATTTTGGAAAATCTATCAAAGCCATCGTAGATAGGGAGCATTTTGTGGCCTTCGGATATCCCCATTCTTACAGCTGAGCATACAGCAACATTCATCCCAGCCACAGGGACACCCACGTTTATGACAACTAAGTTATTTCCCTTGACAATCTGTGAGTCTGGAAACTTGATGGAAAACCATTTGTAGGTGTTCAGGTTACCCTCAAAGCTCCTTCTTTGAAGTTGTACAGCTTCTTTAAATCTTCTTTCATCCATGACCTTTTGCACAGCCTGAGTCATCTGTACACACTGCACCAGCAGAAGGCGCAAGACGTGGTTTCCGCTCAGGGAAACCTTCTAGGTCGCTTCAAGAAGGGCAATAACAGCCTCCACCCGCTGGCGACTGGCCAAAATTCTGTCAAAAGCTGATGGAGTTCTTCCTCTTTGCACATGCCCAAGTATCGTTCCTCAAGTGTCATATCCCAGCTGTGTGACTACCAAATCTTTGATTTTCTCAGAAGTAACAGGTTTACTTTGGCAATCAATTGCTCCTTCATCTATAGTGATAATATTCAGCCTTTTCTTTCGAGCATGGTTCTTTGATAGTTTAATGCACATATTTTCTTCCCAGCCATCTTTTGGAGGAGATTCCGGAAGAAACACCCAACTTGCCCCACAAGCCAATGCACTGACCATGGCTAAATATCCACAGTGTCTCCCATGATCTCAAGAACAAAGGTCCTCTGGTGGCTCTGTGCCGTGGTCATGATGGCATCAACAACTCCAATGATCCTTTGTAGAGCCAAGTCTGTGCCTATCATCATGTCTGTCCCACAGAAGTTGTTGTTGATGGAGCCTACCATGCCCACATGTTGAGGTACGCATGCTCCATCATAGCATCTGAGTCAATTTGGCCAGACTTGGCCAGCTCTTCCAGCAGCCTGCTCCATTCCTTCTGGAAGATACTGGCCCTTGTTAAACTTCCATCTTCACCAATTACACAGAGATTTATAATTCCCAGATGAATCAAGTTGCAGGCAGCTTTTAAGCGGCCTTCCCAAGTACAAAATGATTGGCAACGGGTGCTGCCGATGATTGTCCTTCCCATCTGTAGAAAGCTCGAGATACTTTCCCATGAGGCGTCAACAATATTAGGACCTCCCTCTACCAAACCTTGGAAGCCCTCATATATGGAATATACTTTGACTCCTACGTAGATTCCCATGCACACTACAGCATGAACAGCAGCATTCGTTCATTCCTTGGACATCCCCGCCACTAGTCAGGACTCCGATGGCTTACCAGCCCCGGAAAGGTGTTCCAGGTACTTCTTGAAGGAACCCTTGGATGTAGAGGTAGTGTCCATAGTGAGGAGAGGTGCCAAGAGAGCCCTGTTAGCTTATGGGGAACGAGTGAGATCCCAGAACAGCTTTTTTCCTGTCTTTTTAATGACTTTTAGCTTTCTTCCTGTATGGTGTTCTTGGTGTCATCCCACAACTCTTATAGTCTTTGGTCATTATTGTTCAGCGGGTCAAAACTGTTATTGAAATGGTTTCTAAATTCAGGTGAGATATGCTCAAGGTTGTATTTTGGCTCGCATAGGTTTATTTTGCAGTCCTGGTGCATTATCCCACAGTGCCACATCAGGACTTCTCCATGTGTATAGTCACCATTTGTATTTTAGTTGTAAAAAGGCATTTGCAATGAAGACATGATTGGTGTTGCAAAATACTATCATGCTCTCTTCAGCATCATTTCTGTCACCAAGGCCATATTTTCCAACTAGCAAACCTTCCTCTTTATTTCCAATCTTCACAATCTAATCACCAGTACTTATCAATGCATCTTGATCACATATTTGATCAATTTCAGACTGAAGAATTTGGTAGAATTCTTCAGTTTCTTCTTCATTGGCTTTAGTGGTTAGTGCTGTAAATTTGAATAGTATCTGTATTATCTGATCTTTCTTGTTTTGTTTTGTTTTTTAAGTGTTGTTGGGTTGGTTACGACTTATAACTATCTTATATATGATTTGGTTACGAATTGGGCTGCGAACCACAAGGTCAGTTCTGCAGAAAAAAGATGAGGCGTTCTGCTCCTATAAAGATTTTACAGGCTTCAAAACCCTGTGCAGGGTTGCTATAAGTCAGAACCAACTCCACAGCACACAGCTACCACCATATAGGATTTTGGAGTTGCTGCTGGTAACTTTGAACAGTGGAACTTATGGATAGCCATGCAGTGTTTATCCTACAGTGCCATACCAGGATTCTGTTGTTTTGTGTGTGTGGGTGGGTGTATAGCTATTATCCTCTCACAGACAGGATTGTACGTAAAGATAGATCTTGAAATGTTCTTTTTGACAATGAATGTAATGTTGTTCCTTTTCAATTTATGAATCCTGGCATAGTAAACCATGATTGTCTCATTCTAAATGACCAATACCAATATATTTCAGCTCACTAATTCCTAGAATATCATTCTTTATAAGGTATATTTCATTTTTGACAACTTCCAATTTTCTTGTATTCATTTTCTGATTATTCCATGTTCTGATTATTAATAGATACTTGTAACTTGCAGCTGTTTCATCAAATGAAAGTTCTGAAAGTTTTTCTCCATCCATGTCATTAAGGTAAACTCAACTTTGAGGAGGTAACTCTTCCCCAGTCATATTTTGAGTGCCTTATAATCTGATGAGTTCATTTTCCTGTATTATATTAGAAAATGTTTCACTGCTATTCTTAATGTTTTCAGTGGCTAATCCCTCAGAAATGGACCACCTATTCTCTCTTAGTAAGGAAGCTCTGCAGAAACCTGTCCACTGTGGGTGACCCTGCTGGTATTTGAAATACTAGTGGAATAGCTTCCAAAATCACATCAGCACACAAGCCACCACAGTTCAACAAATTGACAGACAAGTGGTGGCTGTTCAACCACTAGTGAACACAATTACTGGAAATTTAACAATGGTCTCTTGCATAGTGTTTATGGACAGACTGTTTTCAGTATGCCACTTAATGGGGTTCCCACCACTCAAATTCACACATTTCTTACATTTTGTAAAGATGGACTCCATTCCAATTTCACTTCTTTAGGGAAGGGACTCTGAGCCAGATTGCACAGGGACCTATCCATGGAATAATCAAATAAAGCATAATTGGATATGTAGCTGAATCTGAAGATAGCCTGTCCCTTTCCTCTGTGTGCAGGACCAGCCTGTATCAGGGGGGTCTCCCAAGGCAGACGTGGAATGAAAGCGACAGAAGACTCGAGATGGTCAGTCAAGAGCAACTTTATTAACTACAATACAGCTTTAAGTACAGTCTTAAGCAGTAGGCGTATCCAACCACTAAAACAAAGCTAGCAGTTAGGCACACATATTTTCTCATTTTAGATTTCTCCCCCAGCCACCTGGTCATTTTGTTTTGCTCCCATAATCTTTGGCATGCAAGGTTTTCCTTGCGGTTCTCATCAAGGAGTTCTTTGGTTTGAGAATTGCTTCAGAGTGGTTTTCACACACATCCTATTCTTCCTACATCTGGGAAGTTCCCAAAAGAGAAGCTTTGCCTGAGCACCCTTAGAAGTGTTTATGACAATGCTGCAGATACTCACTGACATCTGCTTCCTCCTCCTCTTCTGTCTCTTAAGACTCCATGCAGACAGCTCTTCTCATTCCCTCACATTTCCCTTCAGCATGTTTCCAACATAATATATTACATCATGGTTCTCAAAGTGTGGTCCGAGGATCAAACAGCATTGGCCTCAATTAGGACCGTGTTCAAAATGCAAATTCTCAGATCTCTACCTCAGACCTAACAAATGAGAAATTCTGGGGATGGGACCAGGGGTCTGTGTTTTAACAAGCCCTCTAGGTTATTCTGAGGCATTCGAAAAGCTGAGGGTCAATATATTATATTCTATAGCTTTTGTTGTTGTTGCAACATTTTGTACCTTGGGGCAGCAACAAAACAATTTCTGGACATCCTGATTAAATTCAGTATTTACTTCCAGTCTCCAAAAGTGACAAATCATTTTGTTTGGTGAGCTACTTCTAGGGAGGAATAATCTCATCAATTGTTTAGTGATTTTTTGCTATTTCTTCTCTTAGAGATGATTGATCTTTAATTTCTGGGGATATTTTATTGTAGTTTTGTATCTACTAAATCATATATCTCTTCTATAATTTATCTTTTCATGATATATTTCTTGATTACCCAACTAGCTGGTAACTTCTTTAAAGGTGCAGGCTATGAATATGTATTTGGTATAGGCTAGAGAATCTAGTATAATACAGAGCTCATAGAAGACATTTAGATATTAGATTGAATAATCATAAAGACCTTAAAAAAATGTCCTCTTTTTCTAATTCCTGACTTTCTTTTACTGACATTATTTTAAATTTATAAATGCCATTTCTAAATTAGACACGCAAGAAAAAAATGTAAAGAGTTTCAACAATAATTAAATAAAACAGAAAATAACTGGTATCTGGATTTCCTTCTCCAAATTATGACTATCTGGATTCTCCTATCAATTATGGCAATTTTACCAAATTGTGGTATAAAGAACAAAATAGGAATGACCAGTGGTCACAAACATAATGTTCTACATCCTATTTCAAGTAGCAACTGGGATCTAAATAGCTCATGAGCGGTCAATTAAGTTTCAAGTATTGGTCTCTCCCTGTCCAGAGGAAAGAAGAGTGATGAAAATTGAAGATGCTTCAAGATAATTAATCCAGTAGACTAGTAGACTATGTGAACATTAGTCTCCATGATGCTCGGATTAGAAGAATTAGATGGTGCCTGGGTACCATTACC
>NW_006408724.1:16731-17651 GCF_000296735.1 Chrysochloris asiatica
TAATAATCAAGCTCTACAAAATCAAAGACAAAGACAGAATCCTGAAAGCAGCTAGGGAAAAGAGAAGTGTAACATACAAAGGCAAACGAATCAGATAAAGTTCAAATTTCTCAACAGAAACCATGCAGGCAAGAAGGCAATGGGGGAGACATACATAAAACCATGAAAGAAAAAAAAAACTTCCGACCAAGAATCCTCTACCCAGTGAAGCTGTCAATCCAATACGATGGTGTAATCAAAACATTCCAGGATAAACAGAAGCTAAGGGATTTTGCCAAAGCCAACCCTTCTATGAAAAACATCCTAAATGGAATTCTGTGGATTGAAAACCAACAAGAACAGACAACAATCAGAGAATGTCGTACGTGGCAGCATCACCCTGAACTCAATCGACAAATGAAAGAGTCAAGAACAGAATAAAATAATAAGAACAGAAGATCTGGGATGTCAGTCTATGATCAAAACAATTACAAGATGAAAGAAGGTAAACACAGAGGAACAGACAGCCAAATGGTGAGAAGGTCAGTTAGATTACAGGATAAAATAGACAGCCTTAAATGGAGGGAAGAATTAATGGAATATAAGGTAACCACAACAGTGGGGTTGGAGTGGGGGCTTTAATTTGGGTGTTGGAGAGTGCAATACAAGAAGGGGAAGGAGGTAGAAGAACAAGATAGGGTTTGCATGGCCTAAGTGGGACAGAGGTAAATAGTGATGCATGCTTAACCTTGAAACAACAGGGCTCTGGGATACAGGGATCTAGGCATAGCTTGAAGAGGGGAAATAATACTAAAATGCTTGACTGTCTTATGAATATTGGTTTCCCTTGCCTACTATTGTAAAATCGACACTTGGGTAGGATAGAAAGAAATGTTGGAAAACATGATTACAGAAATTTTGTAAGCCCATCTTTAGCCTAT
>NW_006408724.1:46880-47473 GCF_000296735.1 Chrysochloris asiatica
GCTGCTTCTCTGGATAGGGTCCCGCATTCTGCTTGTGCTCTTCTCCCTTGATGGTCCTAGGGTCCTCTGTGTCTGCACTGTAAGATTAACTACTCCCCTGTTTTTGTTGCAAAACTTATTGCTGTCAATAAGAAATTTACTTGTTTTAAAAAAAAAATCCAAATGCTGGCATTGTCCAGAAAATTTTAACAGGTTTATTTATAATTGTTATAAAGTTGAACTGCTGAAACTTGTTCATTGAAACATTTTGACTTGCATTAATGCTGTATTTCCCCACATTTATATTAAAAATTCACACAAATGAAAATGAAAAACTGCCAATACCTGATTTCTGTCCCCAATTTTTCCATTTGCAATCATATACTTAGGTACCTTTTGACCCCATTAGGCGGGGGGGAATCTAACATTCAGAACTACCAATAACAGGAAGAAGAGAATTTTTTTTGAAAAGAATGAAATGTTTCCCATTATAGTGGATTCTTAAGCACGTTCTCCACGTATACGACGTGCAAGTTGGATGTCTTTTGGCATAATTGTTACACGTTTGGCATGGATAGCACACAAGTTGGTGTCTTCAAAAAGGCCAACCAGAT
>NW_006408724.1:47573-48354 GCF_000296735.1 Chrysochloris asiatica
TAGCACACAAGTTGGTATCTTCACAAAGGCCATCCAGATAGGCCTCATTTGCCTCCTGCAAAACACCATTAGCTGCACTCTGGAAGCACAGATCTGTTTTGAATGCCTGAGCTATTTCTCGCACCAGACGCTGGAAGGGGCGTTTACGAATCAGAAGTTCAGTGGACTTCTGATAACGTCTAATTTCACGAAGTGCCACAGTACCTGGCCTGTAATGATGAGGTTTGTTCACCCCTCCAGTAGAGGGCGCACGCGTATGAGCGGCTTTTGTAGCCGGTTGCTTCCTGGGTGCTTTCCCACCGGTTGTTTGCCAGGCAGTCTGCTTTATACGAGCCCTGGTATAGAGACCTCCTCACTTAACCCCCCTTCTCCTTCAGCTGGAGCTCGGTGAGCTAGAGGCGGCACTGGCATTAGAGAGCAATGGCAGGGTGGCAGCGGCTGCGGTTGCGAACACACTTGAAAGATGAAAAAGGGATTTTTTAAAGTTTTATTTTCCTCTTGTGTACTGCTTGTTGTTGTTAAGTGCTATCGAGCCAGTTCCCTCTCATAGCGACCCTGTAAAAAGTTTCTGAGGAGCGGGTAGTGAGTTTGAGCAGCCTTCCTTTCAGTTCAAACCGACTTTACAGTCCAACGCTTTATGCTGCAACTGGATTGATAGCTCAACTATTCTTTTTTTTTTAATTTAAGGTTTTTATTGTAGATTGAGTAAAAGTTTATAGGACAGAGCATCAATTTTACATTCAACAAATCATACACCTTGTTTCATTACAATGATTATAAT
>NW_006408724.1:49068-51472 GCF_000296735.1 Chrysochloris asiatica
AATCTTCCTCTAGTCGAGTTCTGATTATCAAGCCATCAAGGCTAGGTCAAATGGGTACTATCTGCAAGCTTGGGTGTTCGACTGTTCTTTTAAAACTAAGTTAATGCACACATCAGGACACACTACAAAGATTGGGTGCATATTTAAAAGACACCAACCCTTTCTCCACTTTTACATGAATTGAGCAAATAAATGAAAAGTTTATGAATATACACACAAAGAAAGAAAAAGAAAAAAACCTGAAACAAAACTGTAGTATCAATATATATTTAAGTTCAGTTCAGTATGATTCATGAAAATTTGGGAAGAGTAAAATAATATGAGTAGTTTTTATAAAACAGAAACTGAACATTTAATAGCTGCTTTTAGGAGTGGTATACTGTGTAAAAGTTATCAATGGGTATAGAAATCAAAACAACAAAAACAAATTATATGAAACTGTGAAGGTACAAAGCACGAGAAGGCTATTCCATTGAGATAGAAATATCATGCTGATCATAAGTGGAATGCTTTAGTGTAGTAAATCTGGAGAGTGTGTATGTTGTGTGTGTATGTCTGTGTATGTGTGTCAGTTGATTTTTGTATCTTAAACATTACATCCTGTGCTGGTACTGGATTTATTTATTAATGGTTTTTGTTGCTATTTTGTACACACTATAGGGTTTTCTAGGAACCCTGGGTGCACTGTGGAATAAGCATTGGGGAGCTAGCTGCAAAGTCAACGGTTCAAACCCACCAACCACTACATTGGAGTAAGCTGTGGTGGTGTGCTCCCATACAAACTTACAGTCTTCAAAACACTAGGAGCACTTTTATTCTGTCCTATGGGGTTTCTGCAAGTCCACTTGGTTGGTTAGGTAAGGGTTTTCTGCGTAAAAAAATCATGTCATCTGTGAATAAAAATAGGATTATTTCTTCCTTTCTTGCTTTTATGCCTCTATTTTATTTTTCTTGCCTTTTTGCAATGTCTTGGACCTCCAGTATACTGTTGAATGGAAATGGTAACAACAGGCATTCTGGCCTTGTTCCTAGGACATCTTGAGGGAAAGTATTCAATACTTTGCGATTAGATACGATGTTAGCTGTAGGTGTCCTAAGATGCTTTTTGTTAGATGAAGGACATTCCTGTGTTCCTAGTTTGCTAACCATGAATTTTATTTTAATCATGAGTAGTTGTTGAATTTTGTCAGATATTTTTTCTTATTGAAGTGATTATGTGGGTTTTTTTCCTTTATTCTGTTAATATGATTAATTATGTTGATTGATATTTAAAAGTATTGTTAAGTCAACATTGCATTCCTAATGTAAACCTCACTTGACCATGATTATCATTTTTATATGTTGCTGGATTTAATTTGCTCATATTTTGTTTTGGATTTTAGCATATACCTTCTTGAAGTATATTGGTCAACAATTTTCTTTTTGCCAGATTTTGTCTGTTGGTCTCACAAAAAGCGTTATGAATTGGTTCCCTCTACTTCATTTCATATTGTCAGGAGGAACCAGTCTCTGGAGAAGGATATCATGTTTGTTAAGGTGGAGGGTCAGAGAAAAAGAGGAAGACCCCAGCGAGATGGATTGGCAAAGTGGCAGTATCATTGTGTCTCAAGCATGGCAACAGTAGAGAGGTTGGCCCAGAATCAGGCAGTGTTTCATATTGCTGTGCATAAGGTCGCTATGAGTCGATACTTACTCGATGGCACCTAACAACAACAACAACTTCATTTCATGATGGTTTTAAATTCATGACATGTTGACAGTCATGGAAAGCATGTTGTTTTTACCAGTACCGTTGCTGTGGGGTCAGTGTCAGCCCCATGTGTTTCAGAGTAGAATTATGCTCCATGGGGTTTTCACTGGCTGAGTTTATAGAGAAATTGTGCGGAATTTACAGAAGGTTCCCATGTACTCTCTTCCCCCGGCACACTGTTTCTCTTATGACTAATATCTTGCATTCTATGGTACAGTTATTAAAATTGATGTACTGATATATGCATTAACCAAAGTCTATAATTAACATTAGAGACCTGGTGTAGCGCTGTAGGGTAAGCACCGGACTGCTAACAACAAGGTTGGTTCTTGGAAACCGTATACAGGGTCACTATGAGTCAGAATCAACTTGACAGCACTTAGCAACAACACCAATAGCCTACATTATGAAGATATTTTATAGGTCACACCTGACCCAAGCCATGGCATTTTCAATCACCTCATATGCATGTGAAAGCTGGACAGGAAATAAGGAAGACCATAGAAGAATTGATGCTTTAGTGTTATGGTGTTAGAGGAGAATATTGAAAGTGTCATGGACTGCCAAAAGAACCAATAGATCTGTGTTGGAAGAAGTGCAGCCAGAGTGCTCCTTGGAGGCTAGGATGGCCAAACTTCGTCTCTCATACTTTGG
>NW_006408724.1:51572-54058 GCF_000296735.1 Chrysochloris asiatica
GAATTCTTTCTCAGGTATCTCCAAGGCCTGCCCACCTTCCAGCATGGAGAGAAGGTCTACTTTAGGTTCATTTGTCTCAGATATTTTATCTTTTTTCTGGACATGTGCCGATATGGTCATCTGCTTTTGCTCCTTGTACATGTTTAATGTTTATCTCTGGCCCTAAGAGTTAATTAAGTATGTATTTTGGTAATTTATTATGTTTTCTGATTACCTCCAGGAAGATGTGATCAGGATGTGGTCTTCCCTTTTCCCTCTTATTATTGCTTAATTCAGAGTAACTTTTTTTGGGCTCAGTTGGGCCTGGGCCTGGGCCTGGGCGGTGGGCCATTTGGGCCTCGGGCGGGTGAGTTGAGCCTAGGGTGGTCGGTTTGGGCCTCTGGGGGCCTGGGCATCAGCAACTGAGCTG
The DNA here is from genome assembly GCF_000296735.1 of Chrysochloris asiatica. Classification (NCBI taxonomy): domain Eukaryota; kingdom Metazoa; phylum Chordata; class Mammalia; order Afrosoricida; family Chrysochloridae; genus Chrysochloris; species Chrysochloris asiatica. Next base: position 51,982 of record NW_006408724.1, read on the forward strand.
CAGAAGGGTTGGCCCTCGGGTGGGTGGTTTGGGCCTTGGGTGGGCGGTTTGGGTCTCTGGCTGGAGGTTTGGGTCTTGGGCGGGAGGTTTGGGCCTCAGGGGGCCTGGGTATCAGCAGCTCGGCATCGGGCGGCTTGGGCCTCGGCAGGCGGGTTGGGTGGATTGGGCCTCGGGGGGCCTGTGCCTCGGGGACCAGGCTGAGGGCGGGTTGGGTCTCAGGGCCCTGGCCCTCGGCGACTGGGCTAGCGGTGGGTTGGGCCTCAGGTGCCCTGGGCCTCTGCAACCGGCCTACTCGGCGGGGTGGGCCTTGAGGGCCCTGGACCTCGGCGGCTACCGGGCTGTGGGCCGCCTGGTCCTCTCCGCGTGTGGGCGATTTGGGCTTTGTTTCGGCCTGGGCCTTTGTGATCAGTCTGTGGTCAGGTTGGGCCTCTCGGCAGGCTTTGGCCTCAGTGGGCGTGTATCTGATGACTTAAAAAATACCTCTCTTAGTCTCTCTGTACCGTGGGTACCCCGAATTTCTTGATATCCATGCTGATATTTGTTCTCCTTTGCCAGTTTCTGCTTCCTTTTCTCTGGAAATGCAGCCTTCTAAATGGGGTTGCGCCAGCCTTGGTCTCCACAGTCCGCAGGGGGCCGAGGCACTCGCCGGCACTGTGCGGGGATTGGGAGCCGCATGCAGGCAGGCAAAAGCTCAAAATGCCTGTAATTCCTCAGCAATTTGATCTTTCAAAAAAATGAGTTCAGAATGTTGAAATATAAGATCTTATGTTTACTCAAAGGCTAGACAGAGGTTTCCTATGTGCGAATGTGCCCCTTTTTCCGGAGCCCTACCTGAGCTGCTTGGTCCGGGAAGCGCAAGAAGTCCTGCCTCCAAAAGCTGCATTTTAAAAAAAAGTTTTTTGTGTGAATTATATGATAGTTTACACGGGAGAACATTAGCTTTACATTCGTCCTATCATATTTTGTTTCATTGCAATGATTACAGTCGCTTCCACGCATCATCAAACAATCAAAGGGTACAACCCGTAAGTCTGCCCCCTGGCTGCCAGCACACAGCCCCTCTCCCTCCCTGAGTCCAGAGTCCCCAGCCGCTCCATCCCTTCACAACATCATCTCTGCCTCCATCTCTGGCATCACTGCTTCTCTGGGTAGGGTCCCACACGTAGGGTCCCACACTCTGCTCTCTTCCCTTGATGTCCCAGGAACCTCTACTCCTGGACTGCAAAATCAACCACTCTCCTTCTTTTGTTACAAAACATCAACCTTTACATTTTCAACTCTCACAGTTAGTCCTGATCCTGATAGCAGTTATTCTCTGTTGTACCACAAGAGTCCTATTCCCATCTCCTGTCATCAGCCCTGTCCAAACAGATTGGAAACCACTCAGTGGAGATTCTACCGTCCCCTCCCCCTTCTGGAATTAGGAAAAGTTGCATTTTTAATATGAGATAAAAAGGTGTATTTCCCAGAAAGCATAAAGGTTTTCAGTGACAGTTTTACGAATTTCCTTTCCTTTTTTCACATGGTCCTTTAGCTGGATTAATTTATTAAATGGCAGGCAACCACAGCTGCAGACCTCAATCTATGGTGCAGATCAAGCAATTCAACTTTTTCTTGTAATGTCATGACTTTTCTCTGCTTCCTTGAAGCTCTTGCATTATCACTAGTGACACTCCATGTTAGCCCCATGGTCAATAATATTGCATTAAACACAATGAAAAATACACAAAAACCACGAGAGATGACTTTTTACTGTGACACACATTTTCCAGATGACAAACTGCTTACACAGGTATGATTAGTGTCCCAAGACAATTTTTTTTAAAAGTCTATGTGTAAGTAGGTCATGAAGTTCAGGGGTCTGCTGTACATAGTCTTTCTGGAAACAGGTTCATCCATCTTTTTTTTTAATTATTTATTTTTATTTCAAATTGAGTGATAGTTTACATGGCAGAACATTGGCTTTACACCATCGTTTCATTGCAATGATTACAATCTCCTCTGTATTGGCTTCCATTCCCTCTGGTTTTTGAGGGGTGAGTGGGTGGAGATGGGGAGATGTGCACAAAAACACTCA
>NW_006408724.1:54158-62287 GCF_000296735.1 Chrysochloris asiatica
TGGTGCAGGATCAGGCAGTGTTTAGTTCAGCTGTGCATAAGGTCGCTATGGGTTGGTACCAACTCGATGGCACCTAACAACAATAGCAACTGTGTACTTATGGAGTCCTTGGGTGGCTCAAACATTTAACACATTCACTGAAAGGTTGGTGGCTAGAATGCACCAAGAAGCACCTTGGTGGTCTACTTCTGAAAACTATGGGGCACATTTGTACTCTGACACATATAGGAGGATTGCATGAGTAAGAATCGACTCTGCAGCAACTAGTTTCATATATAGTATCACATGTTAAGTGCGGTTCAAATTGACCTTGAGGTCGAGTGTTTATCCTGTGGTGCCACATCAGGACTCCATGGTATCACATGGTGGTGGTGGTGTGCCGTGGAGTCGGTTCCAACTCATAGCGACCCTGTACAGTGTTTCCGAGGCTGTAAATCTTTACGTGATCAGAAAGCCTCATCTTTCTTCCATGGAACAGCTTTTAGTTTTGAACTGCTGACCTTGTGGTTCACAGCCTGATTAGTAACCGCTATGTTGTTGTTGTTGTTAAGTGCCATCGAGTCGGTTCCGACCCATAGCGACCCTGTACAGTGTTTCCGAGGCTGTAAATCTTTACGTGATCAGAAAGCCTCATCTTTCTTCCATGGAACAGCTGGTAGTTTTGAACTGCTGACCTTGTGGTTCACAGCTTGATTAGTAACCGCTATAGGTGGTGCATAATGTTTTACTGATAATATGCTTCCTCAGTGGGCTCACGTCTTCGCAGCCTGATCTTTCTATTGCTTAACACTACCCTTTCTTGTAATGGTTTTAGCATCCATTGATGATCATTTTGCTTGAATGCTTTGTGTTTGGAACTTTGTTGTTGTTGTTAAGTGCCGTCGAATCAGTTCCGACCCATCGTGACCCTGTATAGAGTTTCCGAAGAGCGGCTGGTAAGCTTGAACCGCCATCCTTGTGGTTCAAACCAACTTTGCAGTCCAGCGCATTAACCCACAGCGCCACACCAGGACTACTAGCTGCCAAATGCATGAGTGAAGGTATTATTGATAATTACTGCTAATAAAATAGGACAGTATCATTTTTTTTTTTTTTTTAATAAAGCCATTTGTTGTTGTTGTTGTTAGGTGCCATCGAGTCGGTACTGACCCATAACGACCTTATACACAACAGAACGAAACACTGCCTTATCCTGGGCTAACCTTCCTACTGTTGCCACACTTGAGTCCATTGATGCTGCCATTTGGCCATTTCATCTCATTGGGGGTCTTCCTCCTTTTCTCTGACCCTCCACCTTACCAAACATGATATCCTTTTCCAGTGACTGCTCCCTCCTGAAAATATGTCCGAAGTATGAGAGACGAAGTTTGGCCATCTTGGCCTCTCAGGAGCACTCTGGCTGCACTTCTTCCAAAACGGTTGTTTTGGCACTTTCAATATTCTCCTCCAACACCATAACTCAAAAGCATCAGTTTTTCTACGGTCTTCCTTATTCACTGTCCAGCTTTCGCATGCTTATGAGGTTATTGAAAACACCATGGCTTGGGTCAGGCGCACCTTAGTCCTCAAGTTGATCTTTGCTCTTCAACACTTTAAAAAGGTCTTGTGCAGCACATTTACCTAATGCAATACGTCCTTTGATCTCTTGACTGCTGCTTCTGTGGTGTTGATAGTTGATCAAAGAAGAATGAAGTCCTTGACAACTTCAGTCTTTTCTCTGCTGATAAGAATGTTGTTTATTGGTCCAGTAGTGAGGATTTTTTTTTTTCTTTACATTGAGATGTAGTCCATACTGAAGGCTGTGCTCTTTGATCTTTATTAGTAAATGTTTTAAGTCCTCTTCACTTTTAGCAAGCAAGGTTGTATTAGCCATAGGTGGAGTAATATCCAAGAGATAGTTCTCCAGATAGTAGCAAACCTCCAAATTATAGACTAGATTTTAAAATGATGATAATCTTATGTAATTTGGAAAGGAAAAACAAAACAACTTTTGCTTTGTTGTTGTTATGTGCCGTGGAGTCGGTTCCGACTCATAGCAACCCTGTACAGGGTTTCCGAAAAGAGCTCTGGTAGCGTAGTGGTTACGAATTGGGCTGCGAACCGCAAGGTCAGCAGTTCAAAACTACCAGCTGCTCCGCGGGAGAAAGACGAGGCTTTCTGCTTCCGTAAAGATTTACAGCCTCGGAAACCCTGTTCAGGGTTGCTATGGGTCGGAACCGACTCGATGGCACTTAACAACAACAAAAACAGGGGTTCCGAGGCTGTAAATCTTTATGGGAGCAGAAAGCCTTATCTTTCTCCCGCGGAACAGCTGGTAGTTTTGAACTGCTGACCTTGCGGTTCGCAGCCCGATTCATAGCCACTACGCTACCAGAGCTCCTTTTGCTTAAGCTATGTTATTAAGTGCTGTCGAGTCAGTTAGACTCATAGCAACCCTGTATAGGGTTTTCGAGGGGCGGCTGGTGGGTATGAGCTGCTGATCTTGGGTCTCAGACTGACCTTGCGGTCCAGTGCATTATCCTGGAGCACCACGCCAGGACTTTTAAGTTATAGTAGCTTTAAAACTTGTTTCTTAACATAAAGTCATTAGAACAAATACCTTTCAACAATCCTTTAAGCAAAAAGATTCCCTAAATTTATTCTAGATTATGCCTATAGACATATCTAGATTATGTCAAGAAAGATTCCAGATGACAAAAATGTAGAGCTGTCTTTGTAATGGAATTATATATATATAACATTTATATATATAAATGTTAACTATATATGTCATAATTTTTGTTCCTGTTAGGAGAAAATAATTAATATATACCATTTTATGTGCTTCATATTGAATCTATTAATGGAAATTGTATATTGAACTCATATATTGGGAAATTAAATAAAAATGTGAAATTTGCAAAATATTGTTGGTTTCTTCTCTTTGCTGTTGGATATGACTGTTAAAATGATACTAGAAGAGAAACATGTTAACATTTCGCACATACCAGTACTCAGTCGGGGATAGTAGGACGGCATATTCAGGAAATCAATGTAATCTTTATTAAAACAAAAACATTTACCAACTTTTTGAAACAGTGACAAATGTTTTCAGGTTTCTAAAGGTTCTTACTGTCTGTGGGACAGGAGATTTTACTGAGGGATATTACTGACTGAATTTTTTTTCATAGGAAAATAAAAAATATTTCAAGCGTAGTGAACTTGCAAAAAAAGAAGAGGAGGCATATTTTGAAAGATGTGGCTACAAGGTATGAATGCCTGGTTTTACATTAAATTGTGTATTTCTGAATTTAAATTTATTGAGCTATTGTTTAAGTGACAAAATTATTGATCTCTGTTCAATGTTATACATTAGCCTATAAATGAGAAGCCTTCTGGAGAGGTATGAGTTTTTGTTTTGTTTTCGCCTCTTTTCCATTTAATTTTTTAAATCTTAAATTCAGGAAAATCCATGCATGACTTGGCTTGAAATGGTTTGGCTTTTTGTGGACAGCATGAAATGGCTTGAGATCAAAGCTCGAATTTATTTATATACTTAAATTAAACCCTGAATCTGATACTGCCTCATTTTCATCTCCACCACTACCCTTCTCCCCACTTCTCCCAATAAAATCTATTTTTAAATGGGTTCCAAATATTTTATACATATTTTATCGTAGCAGTGGTATTTTCTCAACTTTCTACTGCATATGTTAAGCCATTGATTTTGTGTTTGCATTGTTGATCATTCCTTTTGGCTTTTTGTACCTCTGCCTGACATATAGTACCATATAGCATTTATATGCTTTTATGACAAGGTATTATATTTCAGTCACTGCTTAGTCTATTGGGTAAAACATGTCATCTTGAAATGTATTCTAGATTCAAATGATTTGTCCGGAAGGCTTTGTATATTTTAGAATCATGACTGAGATTATCATTGAAATTATCATAATTGATAATACATTCGAGTTTTTATTGGGAGGAGTTAAAGATTATGAGATGGAGAAATTATGTTTAGATTAAAAAAAAAACCATGTATCTAGTTTAGTAGTTTTTAAACCAATGTTAAGATGCTCTATTGAAGTATTTTTGCCAAAGCATAAATTTGAAATCAACTTTTTGCTTGTGATACATCAATATAAAATAATAAATACTCTTGTGCATGTAGTGGGAAAAGTTATGGAAATTCATTTTTCTGACATAGCATTTCTAGAAGGAAGCATGAGGAATGCAAATGGTATGTATCTGCATTTGGTTTTATTTTGTAGTGTTGGGGAAGGGCCAAGTGTTAAAGGAAAATATAGTTATATTTCTAATAGGTTTCTAAAACCTGGAAATTTATATTTGTATTTTGATGTGTCCCATGAGTATAATGATTTTATTTTCTTTCAGTTGAGGAGATTAAAATAGGTTTTACGTAAATAGTCATTGAGTGAAATTTCAGATAGTGTTATGTTGGGCATTTTTGGCTTGCCCAATGTTGTCTTACTCAAGCTTGATCTGGAATAAGAATCACTTGTCATGGGTTCAGACTGCTTGCTTGTTGCATTTCCAGGTCTTTTCACCTTTTTATCAAGAGGAAAATGATTTAAAATACTTTTTGCTTTGTTTAGATTATCTTAGGGATCCAGAAGTGCCCTTTTTTTTTTTTTTTTTTCTCTTGTAGAGGAAAGCACTGAAGCCAAGTAATTACTGTAAAGATAGGGCTTGTCACACTCAGTCCAACTGAAACAATGTTTTAGGCCTTTTCCCTAGAGCTCTTAACTGCCACTGAATAATTTTAAATGCTTCTAGTCCTGAGATTTTTGGAGAAATGCTGATGTCTATGTGTTTAAAAGAGAAGGCACAGGTTTTTTCCTTCTAAAGATGTTTTAGTGTTTCGTTTTTCATAGTAATGAAAAAATAATTATGTATTAGTGTTACTCATTCATACAAATTAGTAATCATTTTTTAAGACTCGATACTGACTTTATCTGTGAAAAACATAAATTTAGGTTTTTAATCTCAGCTTTCTGTTAGAATTATTAACACTGATAATTGTACCCTCCAACCATAAACTAAAGAAACCTAAATTAAATCATTTTAACAATATCATGTTTCTTACTTGAGTGTGGATTTCTTCCTTGATGTTGATCTTATTTTGTGTTCTTTTGATTCTACTCCTACTTTTAGTGTTTTGGGTTTCTCTTATGGTCAGGTGGGAGAACATGTTTCAGTATCTTTCCACAGACCACACAGTGGGGCTTATGTATTGTTGAGCTCAATTTTCCTAAACTGTGATTTGGACAGCACACTCCAGAAACTATATGAAGAGATATTTTTTTTCCCTGCAGGTTCATTTACACGAGAATGTCTACTCTTTCCTTGTGTGGTATGAGTAGAGGGCTGCTGTTTTTCATTATTTTCCCACAAGATTCGTTTCTCAGTGGGCAAGTTCTGTATACTCCTGGGAATTTTTTCTAGATATCCAACAGGGATTTCTGTGCATTTGGAATAATATACATTTCAATAAGCTGGATAGAAAAACAAAAAACTGGTGTCTGAGGCTTTACAGGTTTCTGATGGAAAGCAGTTCTTTTCGTTAGTCCTTAGAGGAAGGATCAAATAACCGTGTCAGTCATTTTCTCAAACAGGAGAACTTAGTTAGAAAAAATTAAAGTTCTTTAGATTCTAGGGAGAAAATGAGTCAAAATTTCAACCCTTAATCTCAAGATTTTTGTTTTTAATTTTGGAAGCCATTATAGTAATACCACTCTCTTATAGCCAGAATACTGCCTCCTGTGTGCATGCTTTCTACTTGTGATGTCTTGAAATGAAAGTTTACGTTCTGATAAACATGTACATTTAGTATGAATTCTTTCCTCTGAGGAGCTTTTAGAAAAACTTTAATATTGAAAACAGGTTTCATTTTCATGAATAGCTAAAGTATTAATAAATTACCTGTAAGTATATTATATATACTATAAAAATACTGTATTTTAAAAGCTGAATTTCAATTCTCTTGGCTACTAATATAGATACAGCCAAAAGAAGAGGACCAGAAACCTTTAACTTCATCAAATCCAGTATTAGAACTTGAACTAGCAGAGGAAAAATTACCCATGACTCTCTCTAGGCAAGAGGTAAGTTTATATATATGTGTTAAATGAAAAAAAAAGAGTTTCATTTATATCCAATAAGTTGTATACCATTCATTATTTCATATATCAAATGACCTATTGATCTAAGAATATTGTGCAGCCAGGCAGGTTTCTTCAGGAAGTCCTACATCTGCTTCTTTTCTTGTTACTATTGATGTTTTAGAATATATCCTTCTAAATTAAAAAAATTAATGCCTATATTCTAATTCCTGGTGTAGTGCTGTGGGTTAATGCATTAAACTGCAAAGTTGGTTTGAACTGCAAGGTTGGCAATTCAAGCTCACCAGCCGCTCCTGGAAACCTTATACAGGGTCAGAATAGATTCAACGGCACTTAGCAACAACAACAACAATTCTAAATAAATAAATGCAATATGGTTCAGATAACAGTAGTATACTTAGTATTTGTCTCAATTATTTTAAATAATATATTATTTTGTAACACCTTTTCTGTCCCTTAACAATAAATACTTCTATGTCAGGCTATAAAGATGTACATCATTATTAACAGCTGTGTAGTTTCCCATTATTTGCTTGTACCATGTTGTTGGTGGTGTGAAGTGCCGTTGAGTGGTTTCTGACGCATAGTAACCCTGTATAGGGTTTCCAAGGAGCCGCTGGTGAGCTTGAATCAGCAACCTTGTGGTTCAAACTGACCTTGAAGTCCAACTCATTTAACCCACAGCACTATACCAGGACTCACATAATAGTTTTAAAACCAGTTCTTTATTAATGAACATTTAGGTTGTGTCAACCTTTTCCTATTATAAATATACTACGATGAACATCCTTGTATCTGTATCTTTCTGTGCATACAGGCAGTCCTGGATTATGAATGAGTTCTGTTAGTAAGTCTGTCTGTGAATTGAATTTGAATGTAAATTATGTATATGATTGGTATCTAATGTCAGTTAGTCAAATGTTTGTCTTAGTATATAGTACCTACTGTACCTTTCTGTGCATTAAAACAAACAAACAAACACTTCTGGGTATACTAAATTATCTGTACTGTACTACTCCAGCAGTAATAACAACACGGGTTTGATGCATATTGCATTGGAGCACCCATTTGTTGTTACAAACCATCGTATATACCTTGAATCTTTAATATAATGACTTTATGGGGGTTGTTTGATTCATAACTGCTGGTTGTACATAGTTGGAAGTTTGTAACCTGGGGACTGCCTATTATAATTTGTTATTATTTCCTCTGGGTCTAGAAACATGATTTTTAGAACAAAGACTATGTACTTATATAAGACTTTGGATAACATAATACCAACTGGCTTGATAGATATCTTATACCAGTTTACACTTCCATCTATAGTGTTTGCCCAAACCCTAGTCAAGTAGTGTGTTATTTTATAAGATTTGAAGACATTTATGTGATATCAAAAATTTAGACTATTCAGACTTTAAATAAAAACAAAAACCTTTGTCCCCAACTTCCCTTCTCTCAATCAATCAGTAGTCAGTTCTTGTAGATATAACACATCCATTCCTAGTAGTTTTTGGGATCGTCCAGAAATGTTCTGTACATGTAAATAGGAACTTTTCCTTTTTCACCTCTTACCATTTTAAGCATTTGATTGTTGACACACCGGTTTAGATTTTTTGTGATCATGTCAATCAGTCTTTTTCCTTATGGGTTTTTCCTTGGGTGACATGCTTAGAAAAGTCTCCCCCCCATTCATGAAATAAGAATTAGGTGAAGGAATTTGGAATGCATAACCAGAAGATAATTATTAGAGACCTTTTTTTTTTTTTTAAGGTTTTTGTTGTGGATTGAGTGAAAGTTTACAGGGCATATCATCAGTTTTAAATTCAACAAATCACATACCTTATTTCATTACATTGATTATAATCCCCTCCATGTACCATCAGTTAACAGTATGTCTCTCTATCCACTTTAGCTTTTCAAAAAAAACCCCACTCAGGCATATATAATAATTTACATCTCCAAAGGGCACATTCTGAAAGTCTGCTCCTGGCCACCAGCTCTTAGTCC
>NW_006408724.1:64749-72346 GCF_000296735.1 Chrysochloris asiatica
GTCCCACTCCACAATCCCCATTCAGGCCTTTTTTCTAGTTGGGAACAGTTCAAGGCTGGCTGTGGCTGTTTAGTTTTAATTGGAAACTGTCTCTTTAAATTTCAAGGAGATCTGTGCGCATGCGTAGTAGAACCCTCCATGGGCGGGGCTGGGTGCCCACTAGCTCAGGCACCCCTATATTCACTACAATGGAGGTGCGCAGATAGCAAGGGACCAATGAACAGATACCAAAAGAAAAGAATGTCCACACCTTTATCTTAGCGGTTGTGCCAGGCGTCTGTGGCCGCTTCAGTCCTTCCCCTCACTTGGTCTCACCCATCATGGCGGCTCCTGGAGCAGCCGAGCGTCCCGGACTAGAAAGCAATGGATTTCTTGCTTCTGCCACAAATTCCCCCAGCTGTGAGCCTACCAACCTTCTAAATGTTCCTTTATATGTGGTTCAGAGCCTGCTTGCTCGGGTATTCTATGTTGTTGTTGGCGGAACTCTTTACTGCATGTCTACCCGATCTGCCATCTTGTTTGTTCTCCGGATGTTACATCTTTTTGGAATGTCTTAGATATGAGGGATGCTTTAAGTTAGGGGCTTGCTTTAGATATGAATTGTAGATTTTCAGACAACTTTCTAGGAGTTATTCAGTAATAAAATTCATAACTATGACATTTGACTCAAAATAGATTTTTTCACTTTGATTCAGAAACCTTTAGTTATTTTAACTTTTATTGTGAATTGAGTGATGAATTTACAGAGAAGATGATTGTTACATTTAACAAACCATACACTTTCTTTCATATCAATGATTACATATAATAGCAATTTTCTCACTTTCTCCCTATGGTTGCTATTTCCATTCCACGTGCCTTCACATCCTGTCTCCACTTGGTCCTTAGGTAAATATTACTGTTTTGATCTTGAATTGACTGTTCCTTGGTGAGCATACCTTCCTAGTGTGCAAAAAACCGTGGCTGTGCCAACTATTCTTCCCACAGATTCTACTTCTCTATTGGGTTCGATAATCTGTAGCAGTGACCACACAGAACTGAGACACCATAGTAACAGTTATGGCATTTATTAAGAAGGCTAACAGGTTATCAGGTGTTTTGCAGGAGAAAGAGGAGGATTTCTGCTCCCGTAAAGATTTACAGCCTCAGAAACCCTGTACAGGGTCACCATGAGTCGGAACCGTGTCTGCGGCCCATAACCACCACTACCACTACAGGTTACAACTTATGGTCAGAAGTGCTCAGGGCACAGTTGTCCCAGTCAGTTGCTGATAAATGACTGTAGCACACACCACTTCACTATAAGCCTCAGCCTGAAGGCACTCAAGTCTAGCTCCGTGGTCCAGCAAACCTCACAGTCAGCTCCCGTACTTAAATGCCTGAAGGCACCCCATTTTACAGGCATACTTCCCGCTCAAAGTTACTCAACTTTACTTGTGCCATGAGCTGGTAAGCCCAGTACTCTGTCTTGTGATTTGGTTCTTCACTGTGCTGCTACTGCTCCTCCTCTGCTATTTCTCTGGTGTCACAACTTTCTGTCCCAGGTTAAGGAAGTTCAATGTGCAGGGATCTCAGGGTCCAAAGGACATACTTCACCTGGCTCTACTTTAACAGTAATGAGATCCCCCCTTATGTTTCTGAGATGACTTGTTTTAAACCCAGAGTTTCAAGATTTTACAAGTTGAAGAACTCTGCTAACATTCACAGCTGAATCATGTTGTCCTATCAGTAGAGCAGAAATGTTGTTTGGTGGAGTTACAGACTACGGCTAGAAGGAACATTAGATGATTCACTATACCACACCCCATATAGCTATCTACTGCTTGACTGAAAATTGGACTGTGGGGGTGAGTTCCTTTCTAGACTTGAAGGGTGGTCAGGGGCCATAGTCTTAGGTTCCTCCAGTTTCTTTCTGACCAGTAAGACTGCTCTTTTTTATAATTTTTGTCTGACATTTTATCCCACTCTTTCTGGGACCTTCTAATGTACTCCCTTTCAGAGAAGTTGATAGTAGTAGCTGGGCACCATCTAGGTCTTCTGGTCTCAAAGTCATGGTGGCTGATGCTCACATATTCATTGTATTTTGCCATCCCTGTCACCCGAATTAATATTTGTCTCCCCTCTAACCAGTGAATTTGATTCAGAATTTTGTTCTGAATTGTTGTTTAGCATAATTGAAATGATCAAAGTATTTGAAGGATTTTATATTTCATTCAGAAACATCTGTGTTTAGACCAGTAGGTTAGTCTTATTAAACCCAAATGTCAATTTTAAGTTATACACAAATTGTTTTGTTATGTTTAATTTTTCCTTCTATCAAAAGTTTTAAAATTTACTGAGGATTTGTTTTCTCATTATAGGTTATCAGGAGATTGAGAGAAAGAGGAGAACCAATCAGGTTATTTGGAGAAACTGATTATGATGCTTTCCAACGTTTAAGAAAGATAGAGATCCTTACACCAGAAGTTAACAAGGTAAGAAGTCAGATCAAATCTAGAAAAAACATGCCACTGTACCACGTAAACTAATGGAGTATGGAATTTCATTAATTGCATTGCTGTTGTTTCATGCTTTCGAGCCCATACAACTAATAGTGACTCTGTAGCATTTCCAAGACTGTAAATGTTTGAGGGAGCAGAAAGCCTCATCTTTCTTCTGCATTATAAAGGCAAAAATGGGGCGGAAAGGACTGCAGGATTACTGCTGTCAAATGTACTTGTTCTTGATGAGTCTTTTCAAAGAAGCAATTTTGACTTCATTGACTTTCTCTGTTGGCTGAATTTTCTGTGCCATTGATTTCTGCTTTTCATCATTTCTTTCCTTCTCACTTTGTGATAAATTTTCTCTTGCCCCCCTCCCAGTTTTCTAAAGTAGAAGTTTAGATCATTGTTTTCAAACTTTAGCTGAGGACTGGCCAGGCATCTATTTCTCTCTGTGTGTCCTTTCCATTGGTTAGCTTGGATTACTCACAGAATGGAAGTCTCCGGGTAGATGGACTTCTTGCATGGTACTTGGCTTCTCCTGTGAGTATTCCATGAGACAAAAATAGAAGCCACAAGACTTTTTTAATGAACTGTACTCAGAAGTCATCCATTGCCATTTCTTTCAGTTATACAGCCAGCCCAGATTCCATATGGGAAACCTACCTTTTCCATTGTTTGCTCAGCTTCTCTGCATATCTTGTTCAACATGGTTCTGATTATAGTTCCTCTGACCCTATTTCTCTTGTGAACCATTTCATTTATAATCATTAAGCTTTGAATCAAGAAAGAGAAAAAACTGTTTCTATTTTTTTATCTTGTTCCTTTCCCCTAGTTTGTTAATAAGTTTTATTGATGCTGTGTCTGTACTCCATCTCTTAACTCTTCTCATTTACATATCTGCTGCCACTGCTTCTAATTAAATTAGGCTGTTACACCAGTCTTATGTACTTAAAAAAAACCCATTAAACCCTTGTTGTCTAGCTGATTCTGACTCATAGTGATCCTGTGGGACAGAGTCGAACTGTCCCCATAGGGTATTCTAGACTGTAATCATTGTGTGGCACTGTAGGGTAAGCACCTGACTCACAGAGTCCATTTGAACCTTAGCATTGGTGGTTCAAACCCACCAGCTGCTCCTCAGAAACCCTATACAGCATCACTGTGATTAGAGTCCTGGTGTGGCACATTGAGATAAAGAACTAGACCACAAGGTTGGTTTATACCGCAGGGTCAGAGGTTCACACTACCAGCTGCTCCTCGGAAACCCTATACAGGGTTGCTATGAGTGGGAATCTACTAGATAGCACTTAACAACAGCAACAAGCCCAACAACAATCACTGCAGAAGCAGACTACTACCTCTGTCTTCCACTGAGCAAGGCTGATGGGTTCAAGCCACTGACCTTTTGATGAGCAACTACTTAACCACTGCACCACCAGGGCTCTTTTGTTATATACTTACTACACTTCTCCTTCTTAGTGAAGCCTTCTACAGGGCTGCCAGTTTCATTTTCTGAAACAAGCTATGATCTTATCACTTCTCTATTCAGAACTTTCAGCAACTTCCTGTTTCTCTGCATGGCCTTTATGACATTTCATTATTTGTCACCACCTCACCTTCCTGGCATCATTTCTCAGTATTGCTCTTCCAATACTACCACCCAAACAATTGTCTGAACATTTTTAGTCCTTACTGTGATGATAATTTTTCTGTAACTTGCTATAATTTTTCTCTTGTCTGTCCAGGTTGAAATCTGGTACTTATACTTGTGAACATTTCTGGTCCAAGTCAGAATTAATTGCTTCCTTTTCCATGTCCTGTTAGAGCACTTACCATGTTTCACTTGTATAGCGTTATCTGCAGAGTTATCTCTTCCTCATGGGTATGGCCTGTTTGGTTTTTGTATGCCTAGTATAGTGCCTTATGTGGTGCTGTAGGATAATCACTAAACTGCTAACTGCAAAGTTGTTGGTTCAAACCCACCAGTAGCTCCTTGGCATCCAGATCAAGGTCGCTATGAGTCAGAACAGACTGTACAGCCCTTGACAACAACAGTCCAGTGCCTTGACTATAGTCTATTACATTTTGAGGAGAGAGCATAGGGCTTGGAGACAAAGATCTAGGTTCTATTCTTAGGTTCAACAAAAATCATACCCATTGCAGCTGAGTCAGTTTTGACTCATAGCAACCCTAATTAGTATTTTCAAGACTGTAAATCTTTACAGGAGTAGACAGCTTCATCTTTCTCCCTTGGAGTGGCTGGTGGATTTGAACTGCTGACCTTGTGATTCGCAGTCCTGTGCTTATCTGAAGCACTGCTAGGACTCCTTTGGCAGATCCTTTCATCTTTCTGAACCTTAAGTTCCTCACTTGTAAAACAGAGACAATGATATGTGACTCACTGGGATGTTATGAGCATTAAACGAGATAACCTTTGGGAATACTTAGCAGTGTACTTCATGCTCACATATAGCAGGTACTGGGTAAATGTTTGCTAAGTTCTGTCTTTTGAGTTGTTTGTTTTTTTCTGTGTTTATGAAAAGACAGTAGACTAGAATCTGGTATGTCTCATAGAATAGCAATAAGAATTAACATTTGTTGAATGCTTGCTATGTGCTAGTGACTGTATGACAGCGACTACTCGAAATGCAGGATTCATGTGTTAACTCATTTAAATGAGCTACTATTTGTAAAGCTCTGCAACAGTCCCAGCTCATGCAGTAAGTACTAGATAAATTACATAGTATTCGTTAAAAGGTTGCATATTAGACAGTATTATTATTATCTTATGGATCAGGAGGTGAGGCATGTGGTTGTCCAAGAGCTAGTGCTGGTAAGGATTTGGACCCACATAATCTCAGCCACTACATTACAGCAGTCTCACGACCAGAGTCCCCTGGTTGTTAAGATTCTCACAGCCAATATTCATTCATGTTTAGAAATTAGTTAGAAGCATAGTTGGGAGCCTGTGTGTAGATTAGACTCCACTTGTTTTTCATTGACATATCTGAATGTTTTGGGACCTGAGAATAGTTACAGTGTGATTAGACATTTTAAGTGAACTAGAGAAATGGGTTGGGGACTTTAACGGGGACCTGGTCACTTTGACTTGGCTTCAACAGAAGCTTGCAGCGTTTCTGAATATTCTTATTCTGATTTGTTATTCATGTCTCTTTTAATGACTACCAGACTAGCCATTGCAATCGGCAATGAAGATAACTATATAATTTATAGTAAGTTGAAATCTTATTTGACGACTAATTTTACTAAACTCTTTAATCCCTGCTGAGAAATAAAATGAATTGTATTTTGTATTAATGAAAAATCAAAGAACATTAGTGAAGATTCATACAAAGTGTACTTACTTTTTCACTTCTCTTAGGGATTGAGGAATGATTTGAAAGCAGCTTTGGATAAGATTGATCAGCAGTACCTCAATGAAATTGTAGGTGGTCAAGAACCTGGAGAGGAAGACACACAGAATGATTTGAAAGTTCATGAAGAAAACACCACTATTGAAGAACTGGAGGTGATCTCTACACCCACTGCCCTTGTCCGTCCCCTCTGTTCCCTGGAGCTGGTGGTTTATGTAACCAGACCATTCCGAGCTCTTGTTCCATGCTTTTATTTATTTGCTCCCCTTTTTTGTCTCTGTGCATTCCCCTTTCCTACTTCTTAACTTCACAGGCAATTATTTTGAAATGCTGGATGTATATCCTTTCACTTGTTGGCATAGTGTTTGCATGTTTATAGTTTTTGCTTGCATGCTGCTGCTGCTAGTGAATGACATCAAGCCAGTTCCAACTCACAACAACTTGTCTGTCTAGGGTTTCCAAGGCCATAATTCTTTATAGGAGCAGAAAACCTCATCGTTCTCCAATGGAGTGGCTTGTGGATTCGAACTGCTGACCTGGAGGTTAACAGTCCAACATGTAACCAATTACGCTACCATGGCTCCTTACATAAGACTTTTTTTTTAACCTTTCTTTACTTATCACTGTGTTTGAAAGATCCATCCTTGATTCCTATGTATGCCTAATCCTTTCCATCTGACTGCTTCTGCACTGTATTCTGCACACTATGGCTTCATAGTGACCCTGGATTTTACTGTTTGTCGCTTATAGTGATGATGCTCCAAGCTCCTTACTACCCCAGACTTTATGATGATTACTCTTGTATGTGATGGTTCAAGTGAGATTAGACATTTTAAGTAAACTGGGAAACCCCTAATAGACTCAAAAGTGGTTGCACCGTAGGATAAGTACTCGACCTCAAGGTCAGTTTGAATTAGGTCTGTGGTTCAAACTCACAAGCCGTTCCTTGGAAACCCTATACAGGGTTACTAAGAGTCGGAACCAACTAGACAGCACACAACAACAGACCTTGTCTAAGTGCTGCCAAGTTCCTTTCCAGAATGACTGTCCTATTCTAAGCCCTCACCCTCAGTGTGTTAGGATTGTCTTGTATTTCTGCATTTCTGCCAACACTTGGCAATATCTTGCTTTCTACTTTTTGCCAATGTGATGAACATGGAGTGTTATAGGTAATGTTAAAAATTAAATTGCAGTGTTGTGTCATAAAAATACGTGACATGAGGAAAGCTGGTGTTTTCTGTTTTCTTTACTTCCTGATTCTTGCACATATTGTGTTCTCTGGAGTGCCCCACAGTTGAGGTGGCTGTTGTTTTAATTTCCCCCACCCCCATCTAGAGACCCTAGATTTCACTGAAATAAGTGGTTCTGTGGGTTCTTCCCCCCACTTTTAAACGGCTTTATTGAAATAGTCCCATGCCATATGGTCCATTCACTTACAGTATTATTAGACAGCATTATTATTATCTTATGGATCAGGCAGTGAGGCACATAGTTGTCCTCCATGTTTGTTTAGTGTCTTCACAGAGCAGAGTAGTGTGATCATCATCCCCATCTAATTTTAGAGCATTTCTGTCTCCCTAAAGAACTCCCACATCATTAGCAATAACTCCTCATTGTCCTTTGGTCTTTTGATTCAGAAAAGATAGCATACTCTCAAAATTTACAAGGCAACTCAGCTGTATATGTACTTTTTTATTTAACTAGAAATTCCATTAGTTTTTTTTTTTTTTTTAAGTTTTT